>NC_056456.1:3256150-3488650 GCF_018296145.1 Oncorhynchus tshawytscha
CAAATCATACCCTAAGCCCAACAGATAAACACAAATTACTGTAATCTTAATTTTGGTGGCTAGTTGGCTGGTTGTCTGTGTGGCTAGCTAGTGAAAGTGACAGCTGAGGTTGACGCTTCGTGAGCACAACCCAAATTTACCGCTACACTCAACTTTTCTTGCCAGAGACTGAATAGTTAGCTAGCTAGCTATAGCACGCAGCTTGGGAAGTCTCCAAATGAATTACATTGGCAGAAACAAGACAAAACAACTAACTAGTTAGCTGCCTATATACAGCTAAACCAGTGGCGATCCGTCATTCAGAGCCCCACCTGTTTTGAGCTCCATGATCACCGAAAGCTGTCATCAAGGCAAAGGGTGGCTACTTTGAAGAATCTCAAATATAAATATAAATATATTTTATATTTTATTTGTTTAAAACTTTTCTGGTAACTACATGATTACATATGTGTTATGTCATAGTTCGCTTTGGTGCATTTCTTAGATCAAAAGTGCAATCCTTGATACTACTTGTACAAATTCCAAATCATCTAGTCACTTGTGCACATCATTAAAGCAAATTGCAATTGATAATGTACAAGTGTCAGCTTTTTTCCACATTATCAATTGCTCATGTCATGTTGATCAAGATATAGTAGATGGTTCTCTGTTGAATAGTCTTACCCCTCAAAACATCTAGGCATTAGTTCCTTGCATAAGCCATTACATGCAAAATTGTTGAACTATTTGTCATAAACTATCAAGCATAGTTTTACACATTTCTATTAGACCTTTTGTAAAAAAACGTGAATTGATTAATAATCGTGCAGGTGAAATTGCCCCTCACTCATGAAGGAATGTAAAGTGTTAGTTCAACCAGCAATCAACCAGTTGTCTAAATTGCTCAAAGGTGCATCTCATGAAGAATCAATTGGCAAGCATATATAGACAGACCACAACACAGAGTAGCAATTTTCCAATAATGGATGAACCTGGAAACGAACAGGGTCAACAGCCAAGAGGAGGAAGAAGAGGAGCAAGGATGCGTGGTGGAAGGCAAAACAGAGGAAGAGGTAGAAGAGGACATAGGCGCATATCTGATGACATAAGGGCCATTATTGTAGACCATGTTGTAAATCATGGCCTTACAATGGCTGAGGCGGGTCGAAGGGCGCAGCCGAATATTGGGAGATCAACCGTGTTCTCAATAGTTAAAACGTTTTGAAGAGAGAACAGGTATGTCCACCAATGTACAGTGCACTGTTACTGTATATAAGCAGTATGCTGTATACTTCCTACAGTGCTTCATATTACAGTA
Source organism: Oncorhynchus tshawytscha (assembly GCF_018296145.1). NCBI lineage: Eukaryota > Metazoa > Chordata > Actinopteri > Salmoniformes > Salmonidae > Oncorhynchus > Oncorhynchus tshawytscha. The sequence goes on from NC_056456.1 coordinate 3,257,448, forward strand.
GTCCACTTGTATTTCACAGCATACAGAAATATACTCTATACAGATACATACTGCCCCTTACATGCACCCACCTGTATGTTTTACAGTATAATGTGTGTTCGCATAGTTTTTGTCTATGTGAAAGTGTGCGATGCATCACTGCATTTTTCCCCACATAGGACTGCAAGATTACCTCAAACCGGTGGCAGAGGAAGCCTTTTCACACCTCAACAGGAGGAGGCTATTTTCCCAATGGTTCCGAGCAAACAATGCCATGAGACTCAGGGAAATACAAGACCATTATAGAAGACAACGATGTCTTTGAAAACATCCATACGGTTAGCATCTCAACCATCGACAGGGTGCTGCATAGAAACCAGATGAGTATGAAACAGCTGTACCGTGTACCATTCCAAAGGAATGAGGGCAGAGTTAAGGAGCTACGGTACCAGTATGTACAAGTAAAACATATATCTATGTAACTACTTTACAGCAACGTTTTATAGTGATACATAGTACAGTAAGCATAAACTGCACACATTTCCATTGCTGTGGAAGGAACATGCAATATCTGTACATTTTATGTCACTCTTCCTTACCAAAACAAATTCTACTGTGTGTTCTGGGATATGGAGCATAATGGAGTTGGAATCAAGTGAACCCTCTCACAACTTTTTATACGTGGATGAGGCTGGCTTCAAACTGACCAAACTGTAGCCTAAGTTTACATCAACCTGACCAAACTGTAGCCTAAGTTTACATCAGGTAATACTGTCAAAGTACACAGTTACATTGACAACATGCCTAAACATTTTGACGACCTTGTTCGTGAACAATGACTCTATGACTTATCATTCTGATGACACTGACATGATCATTGGCATGAATATTTACTTTTGAGAGATGTACTAAGGATTTTTAGTGACTGACTAGCTTTAGAAACATATCTATTGTATATTGCAGTTTGTACAAATTGTTCTGAGAAATGCACTTGTTATTTTGCACATGTTAGGGATGATGTGAAAAATGCACCAAAGCGACTGAGAAACTGTAACTCATTTCACTCAACTCAACATTATCGCTTTTCAAAGTACAAAGTACAAATACTGCAAATCCTTATCACCAATCAACATAGATAAAGCCTCTTTCACAGTGAGATACATTTTTGTGGCCCCAACCTGTCACTCAAATCATTTGTACGTTTTTGCCATTTTTATATAGGGACATAAAACCAAAACTGAGGGCGCTAAAGGTTAAACTAAGGGAGCCCCATTTAGTACACTCGTGGTTCCAGGCCTGTCTGGTAGTCATCCAGGGATGTATTTGGCAACTGAACATGCTGCTTCTCAATAGTCTACAGTTGCTTCCTCTTTCCTTTATCTGCAAGTGAACAACTTACAGAACTGGTTAAGGAAAACACCTCCCCACTAGGCCTCCACTACATTGCTTCAACTCATCCGGTATTTTCATACCAATTCTGATGAAGAGGTGACAAGGAATTGCCACCGAAAGCAAGAAAATAGAATAGATAATCATAGGCTTTGTTTGACAATCTTGCCATCTTCTGGCCAATTTGGGACCTACATGTTCTGGTAAAGTTGAGATGTTTGCCAGTACATAGTATAATAATGACTTGCACTTACAGAGCATTCGGGAAAGTATTCAGACCCATTTCATTTCCTTATCAATCTACACACAATACCCCATAATGACAAAGCGAACAGGTTTAGACATTTTTGCAAATATCTAAAAAATATCACAGAAATACCTTATTTACATAAGTATTCAGACCCTTTGCTATGAGACTCAAAATTGAGCTCAGGTGTATCCTGTTTCCATTGATCATCCTTGAGATTTTTTTTAAAACTTGGAGTCCACCTGGTAAATTCAATTGATTGGACATGATTTGGAAAGGCACACACCTGTCTATATAAGGTCCCAGCCATGAAGTTGAAGGAATTGTCCGTAGAGCTCCGATATAGGATTGTGTTGAGGCACAAATCTGGGGAAGGGTATCATGTTTTCGTCCATGTTTTCTAGAGCATTGAAGGTCCCCAAGAACACAGTCCATAATTGTGACATGGAAGAAGTTTGGAACCACCAAGACTCTTCTTAGAGCTGGTCGGGGGAGTAGGTCAGCGAGGTGACCAAGAACCCAATGGTCACTCTGACAGAGCTCTAGAGTTCCTCTGTGGAACTCCACCAATCAGGCGTTTATGGTAGTGGCCAGATGGAAGCCACTCCTCTGTGGAACTCCACCAATCAGGCGTTTATGGTAGTGGCCGGATGGAAGCCACTCCTCTGCTTCAAGACACCTAAAGGTCTCTCAGACCATGATAAACAAGATTATCTGGTCTTTTAAAACTAGACTGAACTCTTTGGCCTGAATGCCAAGCATCACATCTGGAAGAAACATCCCTACAGTGAAGCATGCTGGTGGCAGCATCATGCTGTAGAGATGTTTTTCAGTGGACTGGGGGACAAGTCAGGATCAAGGGTGTCACGACTCTCACCGAAGGTGGCTCCCCTGCCTGTTCGGGTGGTGGTCGGCGGTCATCGTCACCGGTCGACTAGCCACCACCGATCCCTTTTCCCTGCCTGTTCGGGCGGTGCTCGGCGGTCGTCGTTGCCGGTCTACTAGCCGCAACCGAATTTTAGAATAAGGCTGTAACATATAATTGTGGAAAAAGTCAAGGGGTCTGAATTCTTTCCGAATATACTGTATATTAAGCCTTTCTGAACTTTCCATTTTATGCTGACAATTTAGGACCTAGAGGTTGGCCAAATTAAAGTTTAACCCTCAAACTAACAACATATTTCACATACATGGTGAACCAACTGGGGTCATTTTCTCCCCAATAATAAACTGTTGGAAAAAGCAACAATCATAGCAAAATATTAACTTAATTCTGATCAGAACATTATTAGATATGTAAATGTTATCTGAAATAAAAAATGACCAAAACAAACTTTTTTTAGCAAGATTACAGTTCATTTGCATATTATGTCAAACAGGCAATTCCACAATAACAGAATTGGGCTGATACTCGGATTTTTCACTTAAAATGTACAGTGGGGCAAAAAAGTATTTAGTCAGCCACCAATTGTGCAAGTTCCCCCACTTAAAATAATGAGAGAGGCATGTAATTGTCATCATAGGTACACTTCAACTATGACAGACAAAATTAGAAAAAAAATCCAGAAAATCACATTGTAGGATTTTTTATGAATTTTTTTGCAAATTATGGTGGAAAATAAGTATTTGGTCAATAACAAAAGTTTCTCATTACTTTGTTATATACCCTTTGTTGGCAATGACAGAGGTCAAATGTTTTCTGTAAGTCTTCACAAGGTTTTCACACACTGTTGCTGGTATTTTGGCCCATTCCTCCATGCAGATCTCCTCTAGAGCAGTGATGTTTTGGGGCTGTTGCTGGGCAACAAAGACTTTCAACTCCCTCCAAAGATTTTCTATGGGATTGAGATCTGGAGACTGGCTAGGCCACTCCAGGACCTTGAAATGCTTCTTACGAAGCCACTCCTTCGTTGCCCGGGCGGTGTGTTTGGGATCATTGTCATGCTGAAAGACCCAACCACGTTTCATCTTCAATGCCCTTGCTGATGGAAGGAGGTTTTCACTCAAAATCTCACGATATATGGCCCCATTCATTCTTTCCTTTACACGGATCAGTCGTCCTGGTCCCTTTGCAGAAAAACAGCCCCAAAGCATGATGTTTCCACCCCCATGCTTCACAGTAGGTATGGTGTTTGTTCTTTGGATACAACTCAGCATTCTTTGTCCTCCAAACACAATGAGTTGAGGTTTTACCAAAAAGTTATATTTTGGTTTCATCTGACCATATGACATTCTCCCAATCTTCTTCTGGATCATCCAAATGCTCTATAGCAAACTTCAGATGGGCCTGGACATGTACTGGCTTAAGCAAGGGGACACGTCTGGCACTGCAGGATTTGAGTCCCTGGCGGTCTAGTGTGTTACTGATGGTAGGCTTTATTACTTTGGTCCCAGCTCTCTGCAGGTCATTCACTAGGTCCCCCCGTGTGGTTCTGGGATTTTTGCTCACCGTTCTTGTGATTATTTTGACCCCACGGGTGAGATCTTGCGTGGAGCCCCAGATCGAGGGAGATTATCAGTTGTCTTGTATGTCTTCCATTTCCTAATAATTGCTCCCACAGTTGATTTCTTCAAACCAAGCTGCTTACCTATTGCAGATTCAGTCTTCCCAGCCTGGTGCAGGTCTACAATTTTGTTTCTGGTGTCCTTTGACAGCTCTTTGGTCTTGGCCATAGTGGAGTTTGGAGTGTGACTGTTTGAGGTTGTGGACAGGTGTCTTTTATACTGATAACAAGTTCAAACAGGTGCCATTAATACAGGTAATGAGTGGAGGACATAGGAGACTCTTAAAGAAGAAGTTACAGGTCTGTGAGAGCCAGAAATCTTGCTTGTTTGTAGGTGACAAAATACTTATTTTCCACCATAATTTGCAAATAAATTCATAAAAAATCCTACAATGTGATTTTCTGGATTTTTTTTCTAATTTTGTCTGTCATAGTTGAAGTGTACCTATGATGAACACTCGCATTAACATCTGCTAACCATGTGTATGTGACAAATAAAATTTGATTTGATTTGAAGTATAAACACCATGGGACCACGCAACCGTCATTCCGCTCAAGAAGGAGACGCGTTCTGTCTCCTAGAGATGAACGTACTGTGGTGATTTTTGGGTGTTGATGGTGCTGCTGTGTTCTCTTTGTTTTCGGCCAAGATATTGCTCCAGCGTTTTCTGTCTGTCAGTGAGGAATGCCAGTAGCTATGGAGCGAACCTTCGCACGATGCCCACTCACTGACAATCTCCCTTGCTTCTAAACCAGCATTGGCCAGTTTCTGGACTGATGCTGTGATTTGTGTATGTAGTGCTGCCAGATAGTTCACGCCCATCGGTTCTGACGTGTACCAGATCGAGTCGCCGATACACTCTCCTCTCCTTGGGTGGAGATAAAATGCAAGGTCATTCTCCGGTCATTTCAATAGATATTTCTTCAGTGATTCCATTAGGCATACTGAGTTCCCTGGCTGCTCCAACATAAATCCCCTCTTGGACTCCCTGCCCCTCTCCCTTGGGTTCATATTATTCTTTGGGGCCTCGTTATATGGTATCAGAGAGAGAATGCGTTATAATATTGTTTTCGAGGAGCCTAATTGTGTGTGCAATTTAGAAATCACACAAACTATGAACAAAATATCTTAGACCATTCTCGTCTGTTTGACGAGGAATGAGTTGGGCTTTAGTTGTCTGTTCCCCTCTTTTGCTCTTCAACCCAGATGTAACTGGAGGTTGAGCCTGGGAGTTTTGGAGCTGGGCCTTATGGGTCATATATTTTCCTTGCCACCTAAGCTGTTTGATGTTGCCCAGAAATACAGTACATGATTGGAGTTGGTAAATTCAGTGTCCTTCATAAAGGCACCAGCTGCGATCAATGGGTGGGTCATTTAAGAAGTGGTTGAGCCCACTCCAGAGTGCCAGGTACTGCTCTCCCTTCCCATAAAACTGTTGCAGAAGGGCGTTAAACTCTTCATTGGTGACAGTTTGGAAGTCAACAACTTTTTTCTTCTTCTCTGCTGCCCTGCTAGATAGCTTCATGTAGCCTAGGCAGCCGATAGTGCAGAACTAGCATCCACTATCGTCTAGGACATTGGTCACCAACCAGTCGATCATAAAGGCATTCCTAGTAGATCACCAAACATTTCTGTAGAAAAGACAACAAAGGCTTGTACTCTATTTTTCTTTTCGAGTTGCACAGTTGACGGTTGGTGCATTTGATTCAGAAGCCATGCACACCAGGTAGGCAAAGTGTTCTGATTTTGAACCTTTTCATTTGTCTGAAAATTCAAACTCCACCTACCCCGCGAACCAGGCAATCTGTGGCTAAATCGAGTGTGCTTGCTGCACTGTCACGTCCTGACCATAGAAAGCCTTTATTTTCTATGGTAGAGTAGGTGACTAGGGGTTAGTCTAGTTTATATTTTCTATGTGGGGTTCTAGTTTGTTTTTTCTATGTTGGTGTTTTAGTATAATTCCCAATTAGAGGCAACTGGCTATATTTGTCAGAAAATCAAATAATGGTATTGGAAAATGTGGTTTAATTAACCTTTTAGGGATAGGGGGCAGCATTTTCACTTTTGGATGAATAGCGTGCCCAGGGTGAACTGCCTCCTACTCCCAGATGCTAATGTATGCATATTATTATTAGTATTGGATAGAAAACACTCTGAAGTTTCTAAAACTGTTTGAATGATGTCTGTGAGTGTAACAGAACTCATATGGCAGGCGAAAACCTGAGAAATATCCAACCAGGAAGTGGGACATCTGAGGTTTGTAGTTTTTCAAAGCTTGGCCTACCGAATACACATTGAGATATGGATTAAGTTGCACTTCCTACGGCTTCCACTAGATGTCAACCGTCTCTAGAAACTTGAATGAGGATTCTACTATAAAGGAGGGGCTCATGAGACCTCTTTGAGTCAGTGGTCTGGCAGAGTGCCTTGGTCTCATGATGCACGCTCCCGACAGAGTTACCTCTCATTCCAGTGCTTTTTCTGAAGTCAAAGGAATTCTCCGGTTGGAGCATTATTGATGTTTATGTTAAAAACATCCTAAAGATTGATTCCATACATCGTTTGACATGTTTCTAAAGGACTGTAATGGAACTTTCCGAGTTTTTGTCTGGACGAAGTGCTCGCGCCTCATGAAGATGGATTACTGGGCTGAACACGCTAACAACAAGTGGCTATTTGGACATAAATGATGGACTTTATGGAACAAATCAGTCATTTATTGTCGAACTGGGATTCCTGAGAGTGCCTTCTGATTAAGATCATCAAAGGTAAGTGAATATTTATGGTGTTGTTTCTAACTTTGTTGACTCCAAAATGGCGGATATTCCTCTGGCTGTTTTGGGTTCTGAGCGCCGTTCTCAGATTATGTTTTTTCCGTAAAGTTTTTTTGAAATCTGACACAGGGGTTGCATTAAGAGAGTACACATATGTTACCAGTTTTTTTTTTCGGACCCCCATTAAAGCTAGTTAAGGAGGAAAATGATGCATTTGGGCATATTATTCTTAGACCATAGTGCAGATCTAGCGCTCACTATCGGCTGGCTATACGCTAAGCGGCATTTAACTCCTCTGTATGATTTTTCTGCTGTTTGTACTCCCCTCCTGAAAAAAGATAATGAAGTTGCTCTTATGCTTAACCCTTTGACAGTATGAACACACGGGTGTGATCATTCTACAGTGGTCCCTGCCGCATAGTGTAACGGTTGTCGTCTTCCTCTTCTGAGGAGGAGTAGGAAATATCGGACCAATATGCAGCGCGGTAGGTGTTCGTCATATTTATTACACTGAACACAGGAAACAAACGAACAAGCGATTTAAAGAAAAACCGAAACAGTCCCGAATGGTGAAGAACACTGACATGGAAAATAACCACCCACAAACAAGAGTGGGAAAACAGGCTACCTAAGTATGGTTCTCAATCAGAGACAACGATTGACAGCTGCCTCTGATTGGGAACCATACCAGGCCAAACACATAGAAATATAAACACAAGAACAAAACAGAATGCCCACCCCAACTCACGCCATGACCAACCTAAAATAGAAACATACAAAAGGAACTGGATGTGACACAGGCTCAAACCTTATGCTTAACCCTTTGACACGTACGAATACACAAGTGTGATCATTCTACAGTGGTCTCTGCAGCGTACACTCAAACCTGTGTGATTAGAACACTTATGTAGAACGTCCAGTTACGATTGACACAGCAGTCATTGTTTGAGCTGGCCACAATGGTTTTTCAAAGAAACATTTTGCACAAACACAGTTTCTACAATCTTATTTCTTTAATGTGATCCGTTTATTTTTGGAAGCAATGTTCAGACATTCACAGACGTAGTAACAGCATAACACAATTCCCATCCAAACCTGAAAATGTAGACTACGTTAGTCGTTGCGCTAACTGAGGAAAGGGTGACCTAACACAAGCGGTCATATTTAACTAACTCTCAGCTGATAAAAAAATAAAATGAATTAACTAATAGCAATTACTATTTACAATTCCTCACATCACGTGTGAACTCATCATTGATCTAAATAACTGAGTAAAACACTTTCAAAAAATGTAAAGTAATCCGACGATGGGTTAGCTTGTGCGCACCGTGTGGCAGATGAATCAGAATTAGTTGGGTAACATAGATAAGATGTTTTATTTTCATAATATGCTTATGTGAGATACTTGTCATTAGAATGTCTCCCTTTGGACTATAGGGTTGGCAGTTGCACTTATCCCTTCTCAGCTAGGGCTCAGTCACTTGGGGCCCAGAGAGGGGAGAGGTCAGGCTTGTCTTCATATGTGAATGTATCTGTTAAACCATCTGGTGCTATGCAGAATATCAGAAGGGGAGGAGGACAGAATGGAACATTGTCTTCTTATGGGAATGTGTCTTTACCTATTCTTAAACCATGTGAAGGGATGGCGTGAGTAATGGGGAACCAGTTAGTTGTCTCCGCATTGTCTGTGCGCCAGTCACTCCCTCCTTTTCCCACTGGGGGAGGAGTATGGCAGTGTCTGGAACCATTGAATGTCCCCTCTGATGTTGCACTTATCTTGAGATAGTATATGACCTAGAGGCTCACTCCCCTCAGTGAGCTTGTCCAGGAGTGGAGTGTACTTGAGATGGGAGTATCTAGAGTTGACAATTGATGCGTTGGTGTTTTTGTACTATGAAGTACCAGGAACGAGATTAGAACCTCGTCTTAGAGACCAAACTGAACGATGATTTTATAGCTAATGATATCTGGCTATGGGATACTCCTTTCTCAAGTAAAAGGCCCTTTGTGAAGAGTTCCTGAGATCTGTGGTTCGTCATGTAAGTTGAGAGGGGTAGATCTTTGCTATAAAAGATCTCAGTTGCCATTATGTTGACACAACTTTTCATTAGAGATAGTGAATTGTTGAAAGTCAAATGCTATTGCAAAAGCTTAATTATTATTAAAGGTGAAGTTTAAGTATAACTCTGACTGGTGTGTGGTTTGTAACTCTCGTCATATGGTAATACAGGAAATGAATCTACCACAGCCGCCATGTTTTTTTTTTTGCATCAACCAAATATGCGAGTTTACAAGATGAGTTGGGTCTGTTTGCAGTATGCATGTTGAAGAGGGCGTGTCGTCTACCATCATTCACTTCCATCATTTCCGGAAGTTTACTTAAAAGACAAGTGAACCATCCGTTCACCTAACATCTTTGGTCTGAGACATTTATGTGACAACCAGAATGCATTGTATGATGTCGACAAACATGGCGCCACATATAGCTGGCAATTAGCTTATCATTAACTCATCATAATCAGTACAACCTTCAAAAAGTATTTTACACACAGTGTCCATTTAAAAAAATGTAGAATAATAATGCGTGTCCATTACAATCGGAATGCATGATTTGTCACCAGAAAAAACATTTAGCTCCATACATAGCCTACATACGGTGTGTTACAGTAGAAATGGTAACACAAACTATAATAACATCCAGTTTCTTGGACTTCTGCCGTACGGTATATAACTGTGGCAATAAACGCCACAAAATCCACCTTCTTAAAACACACAGGGTATCTTTTGACTGGCAGAAAACATTTACTACAGGCTGTGGTGCATCCACTGCCATACAGTGCATTTGGAAAGTATTCAGACCCTTTCCCTTTTTCCACATTTTGTTACATTACAGCCTTATTCTCAAATTGTTTAAATAAATGACAAATCCTCATCAATCTACACACAATAACCTATAATGACAAAGAGAAAACAGGTTTTTAGAAATGTTTGCAAATGTATAAAAAAAGAAATACCTAGTTTACATACGTTTTCAGACCCTTTGCTATGAAACTCGAAATTGAGCTCAGTTGCATCCTGTTTCCATTGATCATCCTTGAGATGCTTCTACAACTTGATTGGAGGCACACACATTGATTGGAGGCTATATAAGGTCCCACAGATGACCGTGCATGTCTGAGCAAAAACCAAGCCATGAGTTTGAAGAAATTATCTGTAGAGCTCAGAGACAGGATTGTGTCGAGGCACAGATCTGGGGAAGGGCACCACAAAATTTCTGCAGCATTGAAGGTCCCCAAGAACACAGTGGCCTCCATCGTTCTTAAATGGAAGAACTTTGGAACCACCGAGACTCTTCCTAGAGATGGCCGCCTGGCCAAACTATGCAATCGGGGTAGAAGGGCCTTGGTCAGAGGTGACCAAGAACCCGATAGTCACTCTGGTAAAGCTCTAGGGTTCCTTTGTGGAGATGGGAGAACCTTCCAGAAGGACAACCATCTCTGCAGCACTCCACCAATAAGGACTTTATGGTAGAGAGCCAGACAGAAGCCACTCCTCAGTAAAAAGGCAAATGACAGCCAAAAGCTGGAGTTTGCCAAAAGGCACCTAAAGGACTCTCAGATCATGAGGAACAAGATTATCTGGTCTGATGAAACCCAGATTGAACCGGACCGTAGACCGTTGCTGGAGGTTCCTGTTATGGGATTCATATGAATGACTAAATGATGTATACATTTAACGTAGAACTATAACTAAACAGAATACTACCCTGTCACTGTATGATTGTATGAATCTTATTAGAATCATAACACTAAATAATGTGTGTAGTTTAATTAGAATTAGAACAAGGACTTTCTGTTCCTTGTTAGAAACTAATGGAGCTATCGTCAGACCAGCTGGAATACTGTGTTCCTTACAGGACATTCTGTCCCCACTCAGGGAGGGGAGAGACCTTGGGCTTGTAGTAGACTGTTTAACAGGTGGCAGACAATGTGAGGAGACTTGTGAACTATGTTGCCATTGTATCTGAGGAAGAGGGACATTTATGATGAAATGTGAGGTATATAAACCAATGTACATGGTATTAGGACCAGAGCTCTCTAAATAAACATTCCTGACAATTGTAGCTGGGCCTCCATCTGATTCTTTACTAGTTTCCTACAAATTCTGGGTATCAGGCTGAGTAATCAATTCAATTGGGTTTATGAACACTGAGAACTTAATTCTCTTGACAATTGATCCTTTGAACCTCATACCTGATTCCTGTCCCTGCCGCCCGAAGGTACCACGCCGAAATACAGTGCACGGGCGGGTCATTGACCTGGAAATTAAAGACCTGTCCCCTGGCATTGGGGTTCCATAACAGGCCAGTATATACCTAAGGTCGGCAGAGACGGTGACGGGATCCAACCTACATTGCTTTTCCCAGTCTACAAGACAGGTCAGTAAATCTTTATTTACGAATTTGGGGGGAATGATTTAAGATATCTTTGATTTGATGTTCTAAAATGCTTAGAATGAATCAATAATAAGTGCTTAAGTATTCCAAACAGATTCACACAGGAATTCTACTTTGTAGACAGGCAAGCAGGTCCACGATGACCTGAGGTAAGGTGCACTACCATAAATAAAACTAAACTTAATACCCGAGATTAAGCAGGGATACTAAATGAGTGTTGTTAGTTAGGACGGTCATCTTGTACAAATAATAACTAACAGGATAATGAACCTATTCAACACATGGAAAGTGTCCAAAAAGGAGGAGGGAAGCCTAATATAGTGAGTTAGTTACGGGATATTATGAAATAGGAGGTTAACTGGGGATTTACGACCCCTGGGTAATAGCTTATAGTTGTCCGGATGAGACCTAATGTCCGATCGACAGTCAACTCTATAGATAAAGTTTCCAGAAAGGAGAAACACATTAAACATCACATACACATAGAGTGTGTAAATATAGCCTAGAACAGAACTATAGATACACATTGGTTAAAGAGATACACATAGATTGTGAGCATTAAAGAGACACACACATAGTCAGCCAGGAGAGCAACTATAGTGACTAGGTAACGGTAAACAGAACATACATAGATCATAGAAATACATACACCTAGATTGTAAACATACACTGTAGAACATAACTACAGTAACTGGATAGCGGTAGAAAAGAACACACACATAGAAGGTAAAAAGCACATACACATAGAAGAAGATGAGACAGAAAAAGGATTGGGCGGCTGTAAATGGAAAAGGGGAACCCCAGGACAGGGGGCAGCGGTTGTTTTACAGTGGGCTGAGCAAAGAGAAAGAAAAAGGAAGTAAAGAAGAAGGAAGATGTAAGTAGCAAGCAGCAGGAGGAAAGGATAGGGCTAGCTGCCCTAGGGAAGTCAGGAAAGATTTAACCGAACTAGCACAGGATTTAGCAAACGTATTGAGAAAGTGAATAGAGGTAGAGAAAGGGAGAAAGTCGAGAAAGGTGTATAGAGACAGTCAACAGAAAGGTGTAGATAGTCAAGGGAAACAGCAGGTTGAGGGTTAAATAACAGGCTGTCTGAATCCTGGGAAAGAAGGTTACAAGATAAGGGGACATACAGAGAAAACGAGAGAGAGGGAGAGTAAGGAGAATCCTCGCTGAGGAAATGCTTGGACCTTTAAATTATATTTAATTTTTGTCTCAACCATTTCAATAGCGTTGGTGGTTCAGCGGTAAAAATTTTGCCTACAACGCGGGAGACTCTGGTTCGTATCTCAGCCTTGGCACCGGTAGACAAAAATGCATTCTGATTATAATTCAAATACTGATATGTTTTGCTACGGTTAGTTAGTGTTTGTTTAGGATATAAACTGAACGTAATTCAAATACTGATATGTTTTACCGGGAGAGATACGGTTAGTTAGTGTTTGTTTAGGATAGAAACTGAACATTTTAATAGCTTGTTTAGGTTCAACTGAATGACCAATCCATTCTAAATAATTGCGAGTCGATTTCGATGGAATACGTTGTCTTCCCTAAATGCTCCGCTGGAAAAATGTATTGGGAATGGAGTCGTATTCAAAATGTTGAATCATAGAAGAGACGGTTACCTAACTCTACTGAATTCTAAATAATAACGAAGAGATAATTACGATAGAGTTGTGCCCATCGAAATGTTATTATTCTTATGGATTGACTGACATACGTTATAAATTTAGCGAAGTACATGGTACGTTTAACTGTTGTAACTACCCATCCCGGATCCGGGAGCGTAATCATCATCTGACACTAATTAGCATAATGCAACGGACATAAATATTACCAGAAAATATTCAGATTCATGAAATCACAAATGAAATATATTGGAACACAGCTTAGCCTTTTGTTAATCACCCTGTCATCTCAGATTTTGAAAATATGCTTTACAGACAAAGCAAGACAAGCATTTGTGTAAGTTTATCGATAGCCTAGCATAGCATTTTGCCTAGCTAGCAGCAGGCAACCTGGTCACGAAAATCAGAAAAGCAATCAAATTAAATCGTTTACCTTTGATGAGCTTCGGATGTTTTCACTCACAAGACTCCCAGTTAGATAGCAAATGTTCCTTTTTTCCCAAAATATTATTTTTGTAGGCGAAATAGCTCTGTTTGTTCTTCACGTTTGGCTGAGAAATCGACCGGAAATTGCGGTCACGAAAACTCAGAAAAATATAAAAAATTAGCTCCATAATATCAACAAACATGGCAAACATTGTTTATAATCAATCCTCAAGGTGTTTTTCAAATATCTATTCGATAATATATCCACCGGGACAATTGGATTTTCAGTAGGACCGAGAGGAAAAATGGCTACCTCTGTCTTTTACGCAAGAATCACTCTGAGAGCCATCAGGTGACCACTTACGCAATATAGTCGCTTACGCTCATTCTTCAACATAAATGCGTGAAACTATGACAAAATGCTGTAGACACCTTGGGGAATACGTAGAAAAAGGACTCCGGTTGATAGCCCGTTCACTGCTCAATAGGGAGGCATCGGAACACAGAGCTTTCAAAACATGGGATTTCCGGATTGGATTTTTCTCAGGCTTTCGCCTGCAATATCAGTTCTGTTATACTCACAGACAATATTTTTACAGTTTTGGAAACTTTAGAGTGTTTTCTATCCTAAGCTGTCAATTATATGCATATTCTAGCATCTTGTCCTGACAAAATAGCCTGTTTAATTTGGGAACGTTACTTTTCCAAAAATGAAAATACTGCCCCCTAGTTACAAGAAGTTAAATTTTGGAGTAGAGAAAGTTGGAAAGTTTGATTTTACTTTTGCGATAGAATTAAAGCAGAACTCAATCGGGGTATATCTTTGCCTCGAGGTTGAATTGTTGCGTGACAACGTAAAACTGCGTCATTACGTTGAATACAATAATGTTACTCAAATTTATTTGACAGTTGTTCAGGTACAGACTCCCACTATTTTCTGTACTTCTGGCAGTACACTTTTGATTGAGAGATGTTGATTGATGTTGTAAGTTCTATTCAAGATCCAACATTTGTGATTAATTGGGTTTGGCTTGTCGAACCCGTACTGCTGCTGCAGTCAGCAAACAATGATTTGCAATTCGCTGAAGTTGCTGCGGCCTGGGCATGGGCTGAGCGCCTGTTGCTGACACCACTCACAAGGCACTTTTGCAGCCAGGCAATGAGGTTGTGACTGAGGGTGACAGAGAAAATTGTTTGTGTCATTTAGAGGGAAAATGCATGCATTATAGCTTTGAGTCACTTTTCAAAAGTTGCTAAAAGTTCCAAATACATTTTTAAAAGTAGCTACATTTGTCAAGTTAGTCTGAAAAGACGCTAAATTTAGCAACAAAATTGCTAGGTGGGCATCACTGGTTGGTGGCGCTCACTGGGCTATATTTGGCTGTAAGAGAGGGAGGTCTGAATAGTTGAGTCGTAAAAGTTTTGTGACAGTTATTTATTGATTTTTAGTTTGATTGTTTATGTAACACCAGTGAAATTTAACAGGAAGTTAAGGTATACTAACATTCTAATCTGATTCCATTTCGTGGAACCAGGACAGGTATGCAAAGTGGATTGCAGGTTGAGTTGATTTTATTTTAAAGGGACAGTGCACCTTTATCACAGTTGTGTGTGTCTAATGGCAGGGTGTTCCTATCAAGCATTTTGGGGAGACTATTTGAAGAGAGACTGAATGGGTTTTAGATATACCCATTGAGGAAATGTAAATGATATGATCAATGATCATTGATAACCAATGATTTGGAGGAGTACAATATAATTATCCTTATTAGGTTTTGTTTGTAGTAAACGTTTGGGATTAGGGAGATTTCCATTTTCCTAGAGACACGATATTTTAAAGGGGTACACACATAGAATATTAGAAGTTTTTGTTTTCTGAGTTTTAATTAAACACGTGAATTCTTTACATAAAGGGTACTTTTAATTGGTCTAATATAGTATGGAACACGACTGTAAAAGGGTGGCCTGATCAGCCTCAGGGGAGGGCCATTTGGATAATGAATTTGAGGTAATTTGTGAGACTGATATTAAGGTAAATTGAGTAACTGATAATTATGAACGAGTTTATAGTTCCTTGACATAGTTGTAATTTGAACCAATGAAAAGAAAGAAATGGCATAGCCCTGGATTAATAGTAGACTTATGTTAAGTATTTAGAACCTAATCCAGGCCAACAGGACAGGAATATATGACATCTGTGGTGATTCAGGATTATTGATAGGATCGAGATGATAACCTTAATTAACCTATGTAAGGACTTTAGAAATTGTCACCATAGACATGTTGTTTTCAAAAAATCCATGAGTTCAGATAAAGCCAAACAGTGAGACACTTAGTTAATGTTTGGAAACAACACATAGTTGTTACGGACTGTTATTAGAAAGAGATACAGACAGATAGGGGAAAGGGCAGACAGAGGAGCCCTCCCCGCACTGCTGAGACCTTGAAGGTTTGAGAGCAGAGAGGAGAAGGTTTAGACGGGGGGTCAGGAAATGAGCAAGATAGGAGTGACACAGAATGGGTAGATAACAGTTACTGAGTGGAGTAAATATGGGAATGAAAGCTTAGTTGGTTTCAGGAACTAAGGTGTTAAATATTCAAATGTTGGCACTGGGTTGCACAGTTTGAACCCCTGCTGTGTCTGGCTCCATACCCACCCCGCCCCGCCATCTAGATGTGTGAAAGTTAGTGTATAAGCTAATGATCCATCATGTATGACATTCCTGGGAGTATGTAAACTTAAATCAAATCAAAGTTTATTTGTCACGTGTGCTGAATACAACAGGTGTAAACCTTACAGTGAAATGCTTACTTGCCATAATGTTGTATTACCATATCATTTTTGTATGTTCTCTATAGTTATGGACTTGAAAATGTATCAATTGACCAATTCAGCACATTTGGGAAGACTTGATACAAAATATTGTCCAGCATTGCAATGCTTCACTAGATCAATTTGGACACTTGCACACACACACTGCTGCCATCTGGTGGCCAAAATCCAAATTGCGCCTAATCTGCAATATTATATTATGGCCTTTCTAATATGATGGAACAAATTAATATATAGAAAACGCATGTTTTTTATTTGTATTATCTTTTACCAGATCTAATGTGCTATATTCTCCTACATGAATTTCACATTTCCACAAACTTCAAAGTGTTTCCTTTCAAATGCTTGCTTCAGGTCCTTAGCTACAGGCAGTTACATTTGGGCTGTAATTTTAGGCCAATTTTAAAGGAGGTGGTTAAAGAGATTGTTCATCCAATCGACATGTTTGGGTGAGATTATGTTACCTTGTAGGCCAGTGGCATCCACGATAATGCATTGTTTAGGCCTACCTTTGCTACAGGCAGTAAGTAGCATGATTAGCAAAAAATCTATGCAATTCAATATCCGATGTTAGCAAAGCTGAAATTTTCTAACAAAACTCCAAACTAACTTCGGTAGCATCAAAACATGAGAAGAACCTGTACATCTTTTCCAGCGACAATTTTGTATGTTTGCAATAATATCTGCATTTCCAATATTTCCTGTGAATCCCCATCAGGCTACAGATGGGTTTGTTCACAGCTGGTAATCAATCGGCATCTCAGACAACGGAATACAATACAACTTTACTGGTTATGTTACAAAAACAAATGTGGTGAGACTTGAGGAAATTATTCCTATTCTGACTAACTCAATTCCAGCAATTATTTTGACAGTATCCGTACAAACTCAACCAACTACCGAACTTAGTTTTAAATATTTTTTTGAGGGAGTTGAAATTTGTATTGCAGCTTTAGAGATCACAACATTGTATCTGTCCCATTATGGTGTCTGTGTGTGGGCCATTGAGGTCATCTCCATTTTGAAGTAGTCCATTTTCTTCTACTACTTCTATGTGTTGGTATACAAACTGAAAGGGTACATACTGCCACCTGCAGTCTGTTGTTTGAACAGGTATAAAGCCAAGGTTGGCGATTTACACCTGTCATAAACATTATAAACATTATGAACACTCCTTAAACTCAAGTAGTTTGATCACAAAAACCGCCTTATTCCTATGTGCTTGCTGCACTCAGACAACCATAGTGCAATGAGTGATTCTGAACAGAAGGTGACAGTGTTTTCATCTCATACTAGGATCTGGTCAGTGGAAGTGGAGCTTCAGCAGGCCTGGAGTGATGGGATAGGAGACTTGTAGAGGATAAATCAATCAACAAGTCGATTGAAATGCTTTGTATCAAGCACATGTAACTTCAAGCCGGACTTAAATCCCCAAAGACCAAGCAAAGGTGACCAGGTAACAGATCTTGAAACCATAAAGTAGAAAACAAGTATGTGATTGGGATCTGCTAATGGTGAGCTTTTTAGTTTTACTGCTATGGATGCCGGGCTTACCATCTGTTACTTTAAGCTACTGGTATGTTTTAGTCAACTCTCTTAGAAAGCATGAATGACAAACATGGATAGTCTATTTGAGATGGCACTTTCACAACACTTCTGTTACTTAGATTGATATGTGTTTCTTTATATATATCATTATGTCCCTGTAATAAATGTTTGGGAAAAGCTATTTATTGTGATGCAACAAAGTTATCTGAATATATTACAGAAATCCAACAGTGCATTTTCCCGTCGCCCCTGTCCATGAGTGCATTTGGTGTTGATACTGTTAATGTGCATGCTGAACCACCCGCCTTGGGCCTCCCTTCCTCCGATAAGCCCTGATTCTGGAGCCCGGCCAGGTTACGCAATTAATAGGCTGCTACCCACAGGGCTCTGTCTCTTTCTCGCTCTTCTCCCTCCCCTTCTTTATTCTGGGCTGAAGCAGACGTCACTGGAGCTGTCCATGGTCATGAAAAAGCCACACTCGTCTTTCATTGTGAAAAATGTACTGTACGAGTGTTGTTTTTCTTCTGCCAGCTTGCATGGGCCTCATGTAAGCTGTTGTTGGGTATTCATTGTGGACCACTGGGCGGTATACCTACAGAGATATACTGTCAAATATAGCCTACTACACAATGTGTTTGTGCTATTCAATTGTAGGCTATTTGGCTTTGAGTTTAGACACACAATGCACAGATCAACCAGGAAGAATCAGCCTCTATCTAAATGTTAATATCTTCATATCTGGATCTGAACTTTACACATATGGAGTTGAATTGTACGCCCATAAAATGCATCAGTACGTGAATTGGAACACTTCACCTGCAGGGTTTTTGAGGAGTTGGATTTGCATAACATTGTGATCCTACAAACTTCCAATATTTTTAAATAAAATGTAGCCTACACTGTAAAACCTTTCCTGTTGTTTTTACGGTTACTTACAGGCTTCCGGTTGTCTGTATTTACCTAAAATAAAGGTACCATATGTTACCATATTTTACAGTATACAATAATGTTACTGTAATATTTTTTTATCATTGTAAAACTTACAGGCAACTGGCTGCATGTAAATTACCATAAAACAACAGTATAGTGCATTACTGTAATCCTTAATGGCTCTCAATCCTGTCCATCAGAATGGTTTGAAAAAGTTGCCAGTTGCCATTCCCACAATGCTGTGTGGTTACAGTAATGTACTGTTAAACCAAAGTTTCTTTGGAATTTAGGGTATTATTTAGTGTTTAGGCCTAAAATCATCCAGAGTGCATTGCCCTTTATTGCAATCTACTGTAGATAATTAATATAGTACTTTAGTGGTAGTTTTACAGTATAGCCTATTACTGTCAAAACAACAAGAAAGTGTTAGTCATAGTCTGTTTGCAGCATGCCTAAAGTAGCCTAATGGTGCAGTTTCAAACATCTAAGGATTGTCTTCACTCTGGGTGCTCCAGCAGGTGTATCTCACTGATCATCCCTAAAGCCAACACCTCATTTGGCCGCCTTTCCTTCCAGTTCTCTGCTGCCTGTGACTGGAACGAATTGCAAAAATCGCTGAAGTTGGAGACTTTTATCTCCCTCACCAACTTCAAACATCTGCTATCTGAGCAGCTAACCGATCGCTGCAGCTGTACATAGTCTATCGGTAAATAGCCCACCCAATTTTACCTACCTCTTCCCCATACTGTTTATATTTATTTACTTTTCTGCTCTTTTGCACACCAGTATCTCTACCTGTACTTGACCATCTGATAATGTATCACTCCAGTGTTAATCTGGCATAATCTGCCTCATGCCTTTTGCACACAATGTATATACTCTCTTTTTCTTCTACTGTGTTATTGACTTGCTAATTGTTTACTCCATGTGTAACTCTGTGTTGTCTGTTCAAACTGCTATGCTTTATCTTGGCCAGGTCGCAGTTGTAAATGAGAACTTGTTCTCAACTAGCCTACCTGGTTAAATAAAGGTGAAATAAAAATAAAATAAAATATGGGTGTTTTATGGGGACAACGAAAGTATGCCCACCACAATTGTCAAACATAGACTAACTCAAAATTATAGGCAAAAGCTTTTGTGTACATTTGTCTTGCAATTACCATTATTCTGATCGAAATTAGGATCATACCAGCGTTCTGCCCTATAGTAATTATAACGCCCCCCTGATTGGTCAGATAGATTATCCCAACGGGCCTCCCGTTCCTACTAACGCGCGAGTGGGATGGAGCGGGAGTCACAGTCTGCCCAGGGCGAGGGCAAGAAACACACAAGGACCCGTCAAGGAGGCCACCGCTCCAGTCTCTCACCCAGGCCACTATTTACGTGCGTTTAATGTCGCATCGTAAAACACACAATTACAGAAGCGTTTTAAACGTATATGCGCGCAGGGGGAACGTTAAGTGGGGCTGAATACAGTCCATTCACTGCAACTATTCTGAAGAGCCACAAAGAAAGTGTGTTGAGAAGGACTCGAGTAGTGTGCGAACCCTCTCCACAAAAAAATACCGACACGGAGGAAGAGGATAAATTAAGTTTCGACCGAACTGCATTTTGTATTAGTCCTTATTGTGGAAGAGAAAATGAATGCCGGGGAAGAGAATCTGCTGAAGTCCATCAGCAACGACACTTTACTGGACCTGACGCAGCGATACGGCCAGTCCGCCTTCGGCTTTGGACCGGGCCACATTACTGGAAGTCCTGGAGGGCGGTATCCTCTCACACCGGCCGCCGACTTCCTCTCGGGTCAGACGGGCAAGTCCAACGAAAGTGGCGGGGAGCAGACCAGTGATGACGATGACGACCGTTTCGACCCTCTGGACCCCCGGAAGAGGGGTTCTGCATTCGACGATGACAAACACGGGGGTCCTCTTTCCAAGAAGCCCAAAGAGCAGCGGTCTCTGCGCCTGAGCATCAATGCGCGCGAGAGGAGACGGATGCACGACCTGAACGACGCACTGGACGGCCTCCGTTCTGTGATCCCGTATGCGCACAGCCCGTCCGTGAGGAAACTCTCCAAAATAGCCACTCTCCTCCTGGCAAAGAACTACATCCTCATGCAGGCTCAGGCTCTGGAGGAGATGAGGCGGCTGGTGGCTTATCTGAACCAGGGACAGAGCATCACCTCGCCCATCCCCACCCCCATTGCACCATTTGGACAGGCTGCCGTATACCCCTTCACGGGCTCGACACTCGCCAACTGCGCGGAGAAATACTCGGGGACACCCGCAAGTCTCTTTAAGCAACATAACGACAAGCCTTGTTAACGTTTTATTTGTATAGCCTATACCGGAACTTCACCCACTTGTATCCAAGTCTAATGCGTAAATCCTAAACGAAATAACTGCTGTGATGTTTCATCCAGATTAATAAAAATAAAAAAAACATGAAAAACTACACTGGTGTTTACTAAGGCTAGATTAGGGTTGGAGCTGGCAAATTGCTGTTTAAAAGTGTTTCTCTTTCCCTATACTCTCCTAGAGTTAAAGGAATTGTATTGCTGTGGCAGTGTCTGACCATGTTTTAATTGACAGTTTGACATGTTATGTGTGACTATAAAAACGGCACCCTTGCAAAAGTTTTGAATGATCTATTTCGTATTCTTGTGTAGTCTACAGACCTACTATGCAACATTCAGTGAAACAGAAAATAACGAGAGAGATGACAAGATTGCGTTCCAACTTCAAGAGTTTTTTTTTGCAGCGCTGTCGTTTATGAATGCACTTTCCCTCATTTTAACAGACGCTATGTGAGGAAACACTAGTGTATGATATTTTTGGAAAATATGTATTGATGATTTTGGTTTTGTTATTGCACAATTCACATGATTGTACAACTGTGGAAAACTACTTGATCAAAGTACTGTTATGTTATTCGTTTTCAAAACAACAGCCTTTACAGACAAAAAAAATTGGTTGTGTTGCAACATGAATTTCATATATTGTTTATATGTCTTTATAAATAAAACATATCTATGCTCGAATATGATTCGTTTTTTTCCTTAAACTTAATTCCACACAATTTAACCATGCTCAAATCATGCTCAAAAATAAAAATGACATTCATTCACTTAACCAAAATGATTAAATAAACGGTTAAGTTATTAGCATTAGAATTGCCAATTTGTCACACATTCGTCAGTTTTAAGCCTACAATTTGTTAAAATTATTGTAGTTTACAGACGTCTGACTTTAGGCATCCCTCGCTCTAAAATTAGTTGAATTGATTGAATTCAATACGACCAAAACAGAAATAAAATGATTGATTTCCAAATGAGTAACATAAATATGTTTTATTAATATAATTTGTGTGTAGGCCTACTACACTAGGCTAGGCTTTTCTAAAATGATCGTATGAAAATCACAGCAATTAGCACTTACTCTCACTCATAGCCTTTCTAGACTCGATGACACTGACAAACCAATCCATCACTAATATCTGCGCAATGTCTAGAATGAATGGGTCCTACAAAAAGAGTTTGAAACAACGTTGAGTGCTCCGCTCTATTTCTTCCCCATTAGACACCCTTTGAAATAAAGAGCCACATTTATAACCCAGTAAACGCGCCAGTTCTGGCTGGTGGGGCCCGCTGGCGTGATAAGGGCTCGGTGGCGCTGAAGGGAAGGGCGCAAAGTGCCGCCCGCGGCAACCAGGACCTGTCTCCCGGTATTTGGGTGATTGCAAGGCCTCCGCGAGATTTCTCCAACCCGGTCCAGTAATATTAAGACGATTCCAGCTCCTGTCTCCCTCGACGTCTTAATTAGATGAACGGGGCAGTTGTGATTCGCAGGGCAGGCCATTGCACGGAAAACTTCAGTTCCGTAAAAAAAATGAATAAGGTTTACAGAAAACCCTTTAACATCAAACTCCGTATCAACTTGATAAATAACTCCTCTGAAATTGATTACATTCATTTTGTTAAAATATTTATTCTAATTAAAAATAAATACATGTAATGCCTTTTTCACCAATATCAACGAGTTTCAAATGTAGGCAGTGTTATGATTATGTTCAGTAATTATTATTCGAACCACAGTTCCATGGGATGTTTAAGGGATAATGGTACAGAACCCTGTGTTTGCAAGATATTTTGTCACGGTGATGACCCCAAAATGGTATATTTTCATTAAAAACTTTATTTTGATTTATTTATTCATACTATTTCAGCCTTCCACAAGATATAGTCTCGACACAAATATAGGGTTGCTAGAGACACGAACCACTCGTTCAGTCTTATGGTTCTGTATCTATGGACGCGACCCAGTCGTTCAGTCTTGTTGTTCTGTATCTATGGACGTGACCCAGTCGTTCAGTCTATTGGTTCTGTATCTATTGACGCGTCCCAGTCGTTCAGTCTTGTTGTTCTGTATCTATGGACGTGACCCAGTTGTTCAGTCTTGTTGTTCTGTATCTATGGACGCGACCCAGTCATTCAGTCTTGTTGTTCTGTATCTATGGACGTGACCCAGTCGTTCAGTCTTGTTGTTCTGTATCTTTGGACACAACCCAGTCATTCACTCTATTGGTTCTGTTTCTACGGACGTGACCCAGTCGTTCATTCTATTGGTTCTGTATCTATGGACGTGACCCAGTTGTTCAGTCTTGTTGTTCTGTATCTATGGACGTGACCCAGTCGTTCACTCTATTGGTTCTGTATCTTTGGACACGACCCAGTCATTCACTCTATTGGTTCTGTTTCTATGGACGTGACCCAGTCGTTCATTCTATTGGTTCTGTATCTATGGACGCGTCCCAGTCGTTCAGTCTATTGGTTCTGTATCTATGGACGTGACCCAGTCATTCACTCTATTGGTTCTGTTTCTATGGACCCGACCCAGTCGTTCATTCTATTGGATCTGTATCTATGGTCCCGACCCAGTCGTTCATTCTATTGGTTCTGTATCTATGGTCCCGACCCAGTCGTTTATTCTATTGGTTCTGTGTCTGTGGACGCATCCCAGTCGTTCAGTCTTGTTGTTCTGTATCTATGGACGTGACCCAGTCGTTCATTCTATTGGTTCTGTATCTATGGACGTGACCCAGTCGTTCAGTCTTGTTGTTCTGTATCTATGGACGCATCCCAGTCGTTCCGTCTTGTTGTTCTGTATCTATGGACGCGACCCAGTCGTTCAGTCTTGTTGTTCTGTATCTATGGACGTGACCCAGTCGTTCAGTCTTGTTGTTCTGTATCTATGGACGCGACCCAGTCGTTCAGTCTTGTTGTTCTGTATCTATGGACGGGTCCCAGTCGTTCAGTCTTGTTGTTCTGTATCTATGGACGTGACCCAGTCGTTCAGTCTTGTTGTTCTGTATCTATGGACGCGACCCAGTCGTTCAGTCTTATCGTTCTGTATCTATGGACGCAACCCAGTCGTTCAGTCTTGTGGTTCTGTACCTATGGACGGGTCCCAGTCGCTCAGTCTTGTTGTTCTGTATCTATGGACGGGTCCCAGTCGCTCAGTCTTGTTGTTCTGTATCTATGGACGTGTCTCAGTCGTTCGTTCTAAATGTTCCATTGCCATACTGGCTGGCGACGGTCGTATCCCTTGCTTGCTAGCTAGAGAATTATGGCTAATTTACAGTCACGTCAAAAAAATAACAGCAAAGTAGCTGCATTTGCATTTGTTTAAGCTGTTGTCTAGTGACAGTTATTTGGATACATCCATAACAATAAACTGATGTGGCGTTACTTCGCCTGGCACAGAAAATATGCTCACTTGTCAGGACACTGTTGTTCAGAGGAGCTAGCCAACAACACAGCTACAGTAACACAATCACTTCAAACTGAAGCTGGAATGACTGCAAATTCTCTGTGTTTTGTTGTACCTTTTTTCAATTGACATTTTTTGTATATATCCATAAATATGATGCCAGTTGAATCATGCTTTCGACTGGCTGAGAAACGCTGCCTGTAAGACAGCAATTTTAATACAAATCTCTGCTGTTGAAAACTAAATGTCATTCTAAAAGAAATGTGAGATAATGTCTAGATGCTTTTATAGTGGAGATCAAGTTTATGAATTGCCTGGTTGGGCTGATGAGACAGTGGATTGTTCAGTCAGATGGAACAGAGTAAATAGGTATTTTAACATCATAGATTTAGCAGGTGGTAACTTGTGGAATAGACACTGACTGGAATGTGGTTTTAACCAATCAGCATTCAGAATTAGACTCACCCGTTTTATAAACAACTATAACCACACCTGTCCTCAATGTAGGCCTACATTTAAGTGGAATAGTTTGTGTAAATATCTATTTGTTTTTCACAAACTCTAAAGAAATGTTGGTCTGGGGGAAAAAAAAGGGTGTGAGAAAGCTGCTTTTCAGTCAGAGTGAGGCATAACTTTACACTTTGCCACCTTTTACCCACTAGTCTGTCTGTGCGTAAAACCAGCCTATCCCTTAGCTGTGTCCAAGTGGGACACCAGGCTATGGATAACAAAGAAGATAGGGTGAACTTCATATAATATGAATAAGATCGGTCTACTCGTTAGTCACTCAATCATTCCGTCTCTCTGTCAGTCTGCCAGTCGCTAAGGGTATTGCCCCAGTCACTCTCTCTCACAGTTCAGATGGACGTCATAACAGCATCTCAAATTGGAGCTCTGATGACATATGACTCCCTCAGCAGCTCCGCGTGACAGGCAGAGGACCGGGGATACGTTGTGACAAACGGTGCCATTGATGCTAGGCCATAGCCTCGGTCTCATACTCAATCACTCTCCACGTCGGCTGGATGAGACGGTTGCCTTTTTGCACAGACGTCTGGTAAACTGCATGGTTTATCACTTGATACAGTATGTGTTCATGGAAACAACTTTCAAAATAGCCATAGCTTGTAGATTTCAAGGTGACATTTATTTATTATTACAATATCATCTATAGGCCTATTGGTGCCTTCTTGACCTTATGTGGTGTGGGACACAGTCAGACCAGAGGCCGAACTGGTCATTAACTCTGAATGAATTATTTAAATACTATGTAGAACAGAATACTTCATTGCCCTTGAAATTGAATTCGTATTGAAAACAATAACAAAACCAACACCCGAAACATGCCACTTTAGAAAGGCTTGTCAATTGTCAATCATTTATAAATAGTTTATAGACTGCTGATTATTAGTTGAACCATGTGGTATACCAAAATATTATCAGTATTTATGATAATGGGACCAAAATGAAATTGCTTAATCTCCACCTCCTAATCTGTGTTGGGATACATTTACATAGCCTACTCATATACTGACTCTCTTGGTCACACACACACACAGACACACACACAAACACACACACACACACACACACACACACACACACACACACACACACACACACAAACACACACACACACACACACACACGTTATGTAGACCAACATACTCCTGCCTGCACAACTGTGTCCAATCTAGTGCACAGTACTGCTGCATCTCTGGTGTCTGTAAACATTTGTGTTTGTTCTCAGTGGGATCTGAAGGGAGTGATTTCATTAGCAGGGCCAGGAGCTTTGAGGTATGTTGTTGTGCTTTTCCACAACCCGATGGTATAGCAGTAAAAACATATGCCCTTAAGTGCCAACCTCTCTCTAATGCGTCTGACAGTGCTGCTTTCTCTAATTAAGCTCTTACAGAGCCTAGCCTACATGTCTGATGCACATTGTGACACTCTTTATCACACTCGTATACATAGAGGACAAACAAATACACACACATGCGCGCGTGCGCGCACACAGACACATACTGGAGACCTATGTGGAATACAAACAAACAATACTGCCGAGGGTTGTTGAGGGAATGGGGTTGGGGATGTGGGGGGTGGGCTGTGTGTTAGATTTAAAGGCTAGGCAGGTTTTTGTTCAAATCTGCTCAGGGAGGCAAACATTTTCTGTTAGATGCCAACTGACACTGAAAACTGGTGTTTGGGCAGGATCAAGTGGGGGATGGGGTGAAAAGGTTGCATAAACAATAGGGCCGGATGTGTGTGTGTGGGCCGGACGTGTGTGTGTGTTCGGGGGGGCGTGTGTGTTTATGTATGTGTCTGATTCTGGTTGTCTGTATGTGGTGAAGAAGGGCAGCAGAGAGAAAGAGAAAGAAAGAGGGAGACAGAGAGAAGGAAGCGTTGATGTCTCTGTACTATATGTGGCACTGGAAGGACCCCCCAGTGTTCATTTTCTCTATGACGTCACGGTTCTCGTCCCTCCCAGCCCCGCCTTGTCGGAAGCGATGAGCGGGTGAGTCAGTTGGTTCCGAGGAGCCATGTGATTTGGGGCGACGTTGCTGCGAGTGTGGTGGGATGGGTATGGGCCTTCTATTCGTTACCCTCATCAGGCGGGGATAGGGTGGATGTAGTTTGGGGGGGGTTACTATGTGCTCACATGGCCGCAAACCTTCAGAACATGGCAGTCAAGCAAAGTGTTTTGCTTATCGCCACAAGGCACCTGACACCACGCATTGTAAACCCAGAATGTGTAGACGGGCCGGGGCTGAGGCTAGGGTGGGACTGGAGAGATGGGAGATGAGACGAGCAGGGAGGGGAGACTGCAGGACAACATGAACATGGAGGAGCTAATTTGTCTCTGTCTATTGTATTGTTTGAATTATACAGTACTTTGTCTCTCGGGGCTGATCTCAAGATAGTTGTCTATACCAATGTTATCTAACGACGAGAACACATTGATATTCTGAATCACCCTAAAATCACATTTCTCTCTGTCACTCCCCCTGACCCCTTTCGCTGCCTCAAATCCGTCCTTCCCTTTTATTATTTCCCAGTCTCTCCTACTCTTGATCTCTGTCTCTCGCCTTCTCTTTCCCTCTATCCCTGCCTCCCTCTTTCATAGATGCCATTCTCTTCCTCCCTCCCACTGTGGTCTTGATAGAGGATGTGAGTTGACAAACGGGGGCATCCGTTACCTTGGCACAGCCTAATCTCTGTAATGGTCCTCAGACACACCACTGACTGGTGGGGAACTTTGGGGGGAAATGGAAGGAAAATGGGGGCACAGACACACATACCTACTCCTCCACCCTCCAAGTCTAGCTCCCTGCTCCGTACCAGCTGAACACACACACACAAGCACCTCACCCACACACACACACAAGCACCTTACCAGCTGAGGAGGGACGTGGTTTTGGGGGGAGTGGGGGAGCTCGTTATCCTCATTAATTAATGCCAAAGGCGATGTAATTGGCCATCCATAATCCTCCATGCGGAGACACAGTGACAGGCAGGGCCGGCCCAATTCTCCACAGCAACTCATAAACACACGCACTGGAAATAAAGATGCATTTCACTCGAATCCTGACTGAGTTTGGGACTGGATGTGTGGGGGAAAGGGGGGGAGTAGTGTTAGCTGTGTGTGTGTGTGTGTGTGTGTGTTAGCTGTGTGTGTGTGTGTGTGTGTGTGTGTGTGTGTGTGTGTGTGTGTGCGTGGTAGGCCTCAGTAAGCCTATATAGAACATATTAACCTCTGTTCGTGATACCAAGCCCCACACACAGCCAATCCTGCATCTTATTGTCATCCTCAACCACTGTCTAACTGTAGCTGCTTCTAATTCAGTCTCTGTTTGGTGTTTTTCTTTCTCATTTACTTTACTCTTAATTTGGAGCTTATGTGTGTTACAAAACATGGTGTTAAATGATTTTTCAGACAGTTAGAGTCCAGTGGCTGGGTCTTGGTTGTGACTCGGACAGGGGGTGCGGATGGGGGAATGCGACAGTCATCCGCATGAAAGGCAAGATTAAGGGCGTTTCCCCGTCTCGCGCTCCCCCAATTAAAAGCAGTGGAACATGCGCACGGTCAAGGATCAGTGGAATGAGGAGCTTGTAGGCTGATCTGGGTCTCATTTTCTGCTTAATAAGGCCGGTTTAAAAAGTCATTTTGGGGGGGGATGTGACTCCTTTAAACCTGCTCATTATCAATACTAGCGCTTCACTTAAGTACTTCAGGAACCGCTGTGTTTAATTAATATTGCGACATGCACATGGATTAGCTGACAGGCTGGAAAGGAGCAGAGAGAGGGGACGGGGAGTTGGGGGACTAAAATTGATGAAGAACTTTCAAGGGCACTGATTTCATTAAGCAGCTTCATTACGACCCAAATAACTCTTCATGTCATTTCAATGCTCCAACTGCTCTCCCAGACTCTCTCACACATACACACACACACACACACACACACACACACACACACACACACACACACACACACACACACACACACACACACACACACACACACACACACACACACACACACACACACACACACACACACACACACACACAGAAACACACATATTTATTGTGCTGTGTATGAGGAGGACACAAGAAGGCTTTTCACGTTAGAGGGATTTGTAACAAGGATATTTTTTAAAGTTTAAGTTGTGAAGTAACTGCCTACTGTATATTATGTATTAATTGATATGATGGCTGACCTTGCAAGCCATCCATTGCAGTTGAATTCTGATTTGTTGTCGAAGAGTTTTTCCTTGAACCTCACAAACCCAAAGTCACTTGAGAGGTTTGAAGGTCATGGGTTTACAGGAAAAGCAGGCTTGAGAGAAGAGTGTGTTGGAGGTGTACGGCTTGTCACAATCCGCTAGCAACCTCCACCACTCAGACCCACCGTCCTCTACCACAGAGTTACATGTACTAAAGGTTCTTATAGGCTCTTCATCCTAATCTGTTTAGGCCTGGACTGTTCTGTATCTGGAGCCATGCAGGAAAATGGTGGACTTGAGGGGCACTGTCTCTAAATCTCTGGGTTTGTCTTTGCATGACCAATTACAGGGGCCAACACTGTGGTGGCTTGCTGGTGACTTGAAGCTCACTGTCACTGTTAAACTAGTAGCAGGTCACAATCAGTCAGTCAATCAATATTTTAAACAGGCAATAATAAAAATCAATCAATCCAAGAAATTGATGATTTGGTTTGTTTGGAACAAGGTTTGATCTCTTATTGATGATATTGGTAACGATAGCTACATATTGCTGCAAAAACCAAACACCTTTGGTTGAGATCACAACAGATCATTGCTGAATCATCTATTCCCATTCTGTGAAGTGTTTGACATGTCGCCTCTAGACCAACATCAACAGCTGTATTTCTATCTCGCCTTGGTCCCCTTTTCTGTCTCAGTACATGCAAGTCTAAAGTCTTTTGGTGTATAAATAGCATTATACGAGGGATGGTCCAAAGAAGTGGACTGAATGGCTAATGGCTAATGTTTGATTGTAGAATGAGAGAAGAGCTGAGAAGGGAGAGGGACAGGCTAGTTTTAGATACCCCCCCCTCTCTCCTCCTCCTCTGTGTGTCTCATTTTAATCATCACAGTGGAGGTCTACCTACATTATTTGGGTTTGACTTGTTGATAGCATTGACACCGTCCAACTGAGTATCAGGTGATATCAAAGGGGGTTTAGCAAGTTTTGTGCTGGGGATAATTCCTTTGACATATTTCAATATAGAAGATTGAGGTTTCTCGAGGACACCCGCAATGGAGAATTTGTCTTACTGTATGACCACAGCAGAAGCAGGGAGAGAGCGAGAAAGAGATTAGAAGAGAGAGAGAGAGCGAGAGAGAAGAAAAGAGAGCGAACCCACTTTTAAAGGAAGGGATACCAGAAGTAGTCGTCCTGCAGTACTAGAGTATAGGCTATAGTGAATTACAGTACAGTACACTAGCTAAGCTAACGCAAGTTAAAGCCACTCCAACTAATGCTCTGGATAAGACTCATCTCCACAACCTTGTTATGATTTTTCATAGAATGCAAAAAGAGGATAATTGTCAGAAGGTGAGTGTAGCTGGTTCATGAAGTCAGGCACAGGAGAGCAGAATGAGTGAGCAACGTACTTTACTCAACAAGGCACACGGTAACCATTACACGTGACAAAAACAAGACGGTAGAGAAAACGCACGGGTGAAACAGCACCCGTCGAATAAACCAGCCGGCAACGGCGAGCGCCGCTCGAACAAGGAGAGGCACCAACTTCGGCGGAAGTCGTGACAATAATAATAGACGCAATCCTTTCCTCTCTAATCTGTAACACCGTTATTGCTGTGATTGATGGTTTGTCTCTAGTAGGAAATATCAAATCAAATTTATTTGTCACATACACATGGTTAGCAGATGTTAATGCGAGTGTAGCGAAATGCTTGTGCTTCTAGTTCCGACAATGCAGTAATAATGAACAAGTAATCTAACTAACAATTCCAAAACTACTATCTTATACACACAAGTGTAAAGGGATAAAGAATATGTACATAAAGATATATGAATGAGTGATGGTACAGAGCGACATAGGCGACATAGGCAAGATGCAGTAGATGGTATCGAGTACAGTATATACATATGAGATGAGTATGTAAACAAAGTGGCATAGTTGAAAGTGGCTAGTGATACATGTATCACATAAAGATGCAGTAGATGATATAGAGTACAGTATATACGTATACATATGAGATAAATAATGTAGGGTATGTAAACATTATATTAAGTAGCATTGTTTAAAGTGGCTAGTGATATATTTTACATCAATTCCCATCAATTCCCATTATTAAAGTGGCTGGAGTTGAGTCAGTGTGTTGGCAGCAGCCACTCAATGTTAGTGGTGGCTGTTTAACAGTCTGATGGCCTTGAGATAGAAGCTGTTTTTCAGTCTCTCGGTCCCAGCTTTGATGCACCTGTACTGACCTCGCCTTCTGGATGATTGCGGGGTGAAAAGGCAGTGGCTCGGGTGGCTGTTGTCCTTGATGATCTTTATGGCCTTCCTGTGACATCGGGGGGTGTAGGTGTCCTGGAGGGCAGGTAGTTTGCCCCCGGTGATGCGTTGTGCAGACCTCACTACCCTCTGGAGAGCCTTACGGTTGTGGGCGGAGCAGTTGCCGTACCAGGCGGTGATACAGCACGACAGGATGCTCTCGATTGTGCATCTGTAGAAGTTAGTGAGTGCTTTTGGTGACAAGCCGAATTTCTTCAGCCTCCGGAGGTTGAAGAGGCGCTGCTGCGCCTTCATCACGATGCTGTCTGTGTGGGTGGACCAATTCAGTTTGTCTGTGATTTGTACGCAGAGGAACTTAAAACGTACTACCCTCTCCACTACTGTTCCATCGATGTGGATAGGGGGGTGTTCCGTCTGCTGTTTCCTGAAGTCCACAATCATCTCCTTAGTTTTGTTGACGTTGAGTGTGAGGTTATTTTCCTGACACCACACTCCGAGGGCCCTCACCTCCTCCCTGTAGGCCGTCTCGTCGTTGTTGGTAATCAAGCCTACCACTGTTGTGTCGTCCGCAAACTTGATGATTGAGTTGGAGGCGTGCGTGGCCACGCAGTCGTGGGTGAACAGGGAGTACAGGAGAGGGCTCAGAACGCACCCTTGTGGGGCCCCAGTGTTGAGGATCAGCGGGGTGGAGATGTTGTTACCTACCCTCACCACCTGGGGGCGGCCCGTCAGGAAGTCCAGTACCCAGTTGCACAGGGCGGGGTCGAGACCCAGGGTCTCGAGCTTGATGACGAGTTTGGAGGGTACTATGGTGTTAAATACTGAGCTGTAGTCAATGAACAGCATTCTCACATAGGTATTCCTCTTGTCCAGATGGGTTAGGGCAGTGTGCAGTGTGGTTGAGATTGCATCGTCTGTGGACCTATTTGGGCGGTAAGCAAATTGGAGTGGGTCTAGGGTGTCAGGTAGGGTGGAGGTGATATGGTCCTTGACTAGTCTCTCAAAGCACTTCATGATGACGGAAGTGAGTGCTACGGGGCGGTAGTCGTTTAGCTCAGTTACCTTAGCTTTCTTAGCTTTCTTGGGAACAGGAACAATGGTGGCCTTCTTGAAGCATGTGGGAACAGCAGACTGGGATAGGGATTGATTGAATATGTCCGTAAACACACCAGCCAGCTGGTCTGCGCATGCTCTGAGGGCGCGGCTGGGGATGCCGTCTGGGCCTGCAGCCTTGCGAGGGTTAACACGTTTCAATGTTTTACTCACCTCGGCTGCAGTGAAGGAGAGTCCACATTTTGGTTGCGGGCCATGTCAGTGGCACTGTATTGTCCTCAAAGCGGGCAAAAAAGTTATTTAGTCTGCCTGGGAGCAAGGCATCCTGGTCCGTGACTGGGCTGGTTTTCTTTTTGTAATCCGTGATTGACTGTAGACCCTGCCACATACCTCTTGTGTCTGAGCCGTTGAATTGCGATTCTACTTTGTCTATATACTGACGTTTAGCTTGTTTGATTGCCTTGCGGCGGGAATAGCTACTGATTAAAAGCAGTGGTTCGCGCTTTCAGTTTCACACGAATGCTGCCATCAATCCACGGTTTCTGGTTTGGGAATGTATTAATCGTTGCTATGGGAACGACATCTTCAACGCACGTTCTAATGAACTCGCTCACCGAATCAGCGTATTCGTCAATGTTGTTGTTTGACGCAATACGAAACATATCCGAGTCCACGTGATGGAAGCAGTCTTGGAGCGTGGAATCAGATTGGTCGGACCAGCGTTGAACAGACCTCAGCGTGGGAGCTTCTTGTTTTGGCTTCTGTCTGTAGGCAGGGAGCAACAAAATGGAGTCGTGGTCAGCTTTTCCGAAAGGAGGGCGGGGGAGGGCCTTATATGCATCACGGAAGTTAGAATAGCAATGATCCAAGGTTTTACCAGCCCTGGTTGCGCAATCGATATGCTGATACAATTTAGGGAGTCTTGTTTTCAGATTAGCCTTGTTAAAATCTCCAGCTACAATGAATGCAGCAAAGAGTCAAATAAAGTTCGTTCAGAGCCATCGATGTGTCTGCTTGGGGGGGAATATATACGGCTGTGATTATAATCCAAGAGAATTCCCTTTGTAGATAATGCGGTCGACATTTGATTGTGAGGAATTCTAAATCAGGTGAACAGAAGGACTTGAGTTCCTGTATGTTGTTGTGACCACACCACGTCACGTTAACCATAAAGCATACGCCCCCGCCCCTCTTCTTACCAGAAAGATGTTTGTTTCTGTCAGCGCGATGCGTGGAGAAACCAGCTGGCTGCACCGACTCCGATAGCGTCTCTCGAGTGAGCCATGTTTCCGTGAAAGCAAAGAACGTTACAGTCCCTGATGTCCCTCTGGAATGCTACCCTTGCTCAGATTTCATCAACCTTGTTGTCAAGAGACTGGACATTGGCGAGTAGTATGCTAGGGAGTGGCGCGCGATGTGCCCGTCTCCGGAGCCTGACCAGAAGACCGCTTCGTTTGCCTCTTTTACGACATCGTTGTTTTGGGTCGCAGGCTGGGATCCATTCCGTTGTCCTGGGTGGAAGGCAGAACACAGGATCCGCTCCGGGAAAGTCAAAAGTCATATTCTTGGTTGTACTGATGGATGGTGATTTGACGCTGCTCTTATATTCAGTAGTTCTTCTCGACTGTATGTAATGAAACCTAAGATGACCTGGGGTACCAATGTAAGAAATAACACGTTAAAAAAACAAAAAACTGCATAGTTTCCTAGGAACGCGAAACGAAACGAGGCGGCCATCTCTGTCGGCGCCAGAAGTTAGTTCAGAAAACAATCAATTCTGGTTTGTTTTTGAGGAATTGTAAAAAAATATATATATTTATGAATGTGGACAAAGTATCCTAACACCGTTTTTGATAGCTAGCCTATATGTCATAACTGGAAGAGGAGCCATTTAACTTTTTACTACTTTAATACACAATTGAATTTGTCCCAATTCTTTTGGTCCCCAAAAATGGGGGAACTTATGTACAAAAAGTGCTGTCATTTCTAAACGGTTCACCCAATATGGGTGAAAATACTGTTAAATTAAAGCTGACAGTCTGCACTTTAACTACATCAAGCTTGTGACTCTATATATTTGTTGGATGCTGTTTTTACTTGAACTGATTTATTAGGATCCCCATTAGTCGACACCAATGGTGACAGCGAGTCTTACTGGTGTCCGACATATAACAAAAAATACATTACAGACAAAATACTTAACAATTTACATACATTTAAAAACATTAACATGTAGTGTGTGTGTGCATCTATCAGTTCCACATACATGTCAGTACATACACACAACAAGTAGGTCACATGGGGGAGAGGCGTTGTGCCGTGAGGTGTTGCTTTATTTGTTTTTTGAAACCAGGATTGCTGTTCACTTGCGCTACTTAAGATGGAAGTGAGTCCTATGCACTAATGGTTCTGTACAATTCCTTGAATTTGTCCTGGACCTGGGGACTGTGAAAAGGTGGCATGCCTGGTGGGGTAAGTGTTTGTGTCAGTGCTGTGTGTAAGTTGACTATGCAAATAATTTGGAATTTCCAACACATTGTTTCTTATGAAAACAAGAAGTGATGCAGTCAGTCAGAGACTGGCATGGTATTAATATTAACCCTCTGATTAAAATGAAGAGCAAGACGTGTGGCTCTGTTCTTGTCATGCCCTGATTTGTTTCACCCGTCCTTATGCTTGTCTCCACCCCCTCCAGGTGTCGCCCATCTCCCCCACTTATCCTCTGGGTATTTATACCTGTGCTCTCTGTCTGTCTGTTGCCAGTTTGTCTTGTTTCAACAGTGAAGAGGCGACTCCGGGATGTTGGCCTTCTAGGCAGAGTTGCAAAGAAAAAGTCATATCTCGGACTGGCCAATAAAAATAAAATATTAAGATGGGCAAAGAACACAGACACTGGACAGAGGAACTCTGCCTAGAAGGCCAGCATCCCGGAGTCGCCTCTTCACTGTTGATGTTGAGACTGGTGTTTTGCGGGTACTATTTAATGAAGCTGCTAGTTGGGGACTTGTGAGGTGTCTGTTTCTCAAACTAGACACTCTAATGTACATGTCCTCTTGCTCAGTTGTGCACCGGGGCCTCCCACTCCTCTTTCTAATCTGGTTAGAGACAGTTTGCGCTGTTCTTTGAAGGGAGTAGTACACAGCGCTGTACGAGATCTTCATTTTCTTGGCAATTTCTTGCATGGAATAGCCATCATTTCTCAGGACAAGAATGGACTGATGAGTTTCAGAAGAAAGTTCTTTGCTTCTAGCCATGTTGAGCCTGTAATCAAACCCACAAATGCTGATGCTCCAGATACTCAACTAGTCTAAGGCCAGTTTTATTGCTTCTTTAATCAAAACAACAGTTTCAGCTGTGCTAACATAATTGCAAAAGGTTTTCTAATGATAAATTAGACTTTTAAAATTATAAACTTGGATTAGCTAACACAACGTGCCATTGGAACACAGGAGTGATGGTTGCTGATAATGGGCCTCTGTACGCCTATGTAGATGTTCCATTTAAAAAATCTGCCGTTTCCAGCTACAGTATTCATTTACAACATTAACAATGACTACACTGTATTTCTGATCAATTTGATGTTATTTTAATGGACAAAAATGTGTTTTTCTTTCAAGAACATTTCTAAGTGACCCCAAACTTTTGAACAGTAGTGTATGTTTTCTCATCAACAGGTTATGGTCAATAATATTATCTGGATTTTTGTTTTAGATTCCGTCTCTTACAGTTGAAGTGTACCATTGATTTAAAAAATGACAGACCTCTACATGCTTTGTAAGTAGCAAAACCTGCAGTGTATCAAATACTTGTTCTCCCCACTGTACATATTATTATATTTTTTTGTATGTATTTTTTAAAATTTGATTGTATATCTATTTATCTATCCATCTATGTCCTAATCAGTATAAAGGAGGAAATGTTACTTGTTGATCAAAATCAAAGCTGGAATGCATCCTGATGTCTTTGCTTTCTGGTTCAGTGGGGGCCCCAGAGACAACTGGTTCAGTGGGGGCCCCAGAGACAACTGGTTCAGTGGGGGCCCCAGAGACAACTGGTTCAGTAGGGCCCCAGAGACAACTGGTTCAGTGGGGGCCCCAGAGACAACTGGTTCAGTGGGGGCCCCAGAGACAACTGGTTCAGTGGGGGCCCCAGAGACAACTGGTTCAGTAGGGGCCCCAGAGACAACTGGTTCAGTGGGGGCCCCAGAGACAACTGGTTCAGTGGGGGCCCCAGAGACAACTGGTTCAGTGGGGGCCCCAGAGACAACTGGTTCAGTAGGGCCCCAGAGACAACTGGTTCAGTGGGGGCCCCAGAGACAACTGGTTCAGTGGGGGCCCCAGAGACAACTGGTTCAGTAGGGGCCCCAGAGACAACTGGTTCAGTGGGGGCCCCAGAGACAACTGGTTCAGTGGGGGCCCCAGAGACAACTGGTTCAGTGGGGGCCCCAGGGGTTCAGTAGGGCCCCAGAGACAACTGGTTCAGTGGGGGCCCCAGAGACAACTGGTTCAGTGGGGGCCCCAGAGACAACTGGTTCAGTGGGGGCCCCAGAGACAACTGGTTCAGTGGGGGCCCCAGAGACAACTGGTTCAGTGGGGGCCCCAGAGACAACTGGTTCAGTGGGGGCCCCAGAGACAACTGGTTCAGTGGGGGCCCCAGAGACAACTGGTTCAGTGGGGGCCCCAGAGACAACTGGTTCAGTGGGGGCCCCAGAGACAACTGGTTCAGTGGGGGCCCCAGAGACAACTGGTTCAGTGGGGGCCCCAGAGACAACTGGTTCAGTGGGGGCCCCAGAGACAACTGGTTCAGTGGGGGCCCCAGAGACAACTGGTTCAGAGGGCCCCAGAGACAACTGGTTCAGTGGGGGCCCCAGAGACACTGGTTCAGGGGGCCCCAGAGACAACTGGTTCAGTGGGGGCCCCAGAGACAACTGGTTCAGTGGGGGCCCCAGAGACAACTGGTTCAGTAGGGCCCCAGAGACAAGTCAGGGGGCCCCAGAGACAACTGGTTCAGTGGGGGCCCCAGAGACAACTGGTTCAGTGGGGGCCCCAGAGACAACTGGTTCAGTGGGGGCCCCAGAGACAACTGGTTCAGTGGGGGCCCCAGAGACAACTGGTTCAGTGGGGGCCCCAGAGACAACTGGTTCAGTGGGGGCCCCAGAGACAACTGGTTCAGTGGGGGCCCCAGAGACAACTGGTTCAGTAGGGGCCCCAGAGACAACTGGTTCAGTGGGGGCCCCAGAGACAACTGGTTCAGTGGGGGCCCCAGAGACAACTGGTTCAGTGGGGGCCCCAGAGACAACTGGTTCAGTGGGGGCCCCAGAGACAACTGGTTCAGTGGGGGCCCCAGAGACAACTGGTTCAGTGGGGGCCCCAGAGACAACTGGTTCAGTGGGGGCCCCAGAGACAACTGGTTCAGTGGGGGCCCCAGAGACAACTGGTTCAGTGGGGGCCCCAGAGACAACTGGTTCAGTGGGGGCCCCAGAGACAACTGGTTCAGTGGGGGCCCCAGAGACAACTGGTTCAGTGGGGGCCCCAGAGACAACTGGTTCAGTAGGGGCCCCAGAGACAACTGGTTCAGTGGGGGCCCCAGAGACAACTGGTTCAGTGGGGCCCCCAGAGACAACTGCAGGTCTCTACAGGTGGACAAGCAGTCAGCAACCATCTTCTGGTAAACAGACCGCTCACTCTGAACCAGCAGGAGATGCTGCTCTTGCTTCTTCCGTTTGGCTGACTTAACAGCTTCTAGCAGATTGGCAGATCTGAAGACCTGATAGTTGTTCCTCTGGGACTGCCAGCACAGGTCTGTCCAGGGCTTAGTGCTTGAGACGTGGGGCAGCCATTTCTACACGTACCTCTGGAAAATACAGAAATAATGTGAGATCAATAAAAGTAGTGCCAATCATGTTGGAGGTCAATTAAATAATGTGTTAATGCTTTTACATACCAAGTGTTGTCATCGATTCCTTGTAGAGACACCACACTGCTGCTTTTGTCACATGGGATGGCAACAGCTTTCCACCAAAGTGTTTGTGTCCTGAGTGGTGTCCTGGTAATACTATGGCATTATCCTCTGCGTAGTTGTTGATGAAGTTCACCATGCTCATGCTTCAGGTGTAACCTGTGCTTGCTTGGCCAGCTCTCTTTTTGATGGGAGGCATTAGAACATTCTCCTTGACTGGTGGAGGAGGGTCAGGCATCTTCTACTGATGCATTCTAGACACATTCTAGATACAAATAGTTTTGCATTATTAAACAATAGATGCGAAATGGCATTCTGAGATATCACTACACACAGTTCATACACATAATGTTATAGCTAGCTAGCTAGCCAGCCATCATACTTCAGCTGGCTAACTAACAGCAAGCTTTAACTAGCAACACAAAACGATTGTCATAGCTAGCTAAAGTTAACCAAATAGGTTCAATGTTAGCTAGCAAAAGGGCCATAGAACTTCAGCTGGCTAGCTATCAGCAAGCTTTAACTAGCAATACAAACCGATTGTCATAGCTATCTAAAGTTAACCACATAGGTTCAATGTTAGCTAGCATGCCAGCCATTGAACTTCAGCTGGCAAACTAACAGCAAGCTTTAACTAGCAATAAAAACCGATTGTCACACCTAGCTAAAGTTAACCAAATAGGTTCAATGTTAGCTAGCTAGCTAGTTAGCTAGCTATAACTAGCAATGCAAAATGGCATTCTGAGAAAACATCACAGACAATGTTTTTACATAAATCAGTGATTTCCTCATCGTCTGATTCATTTTCATAGTCCGAGAGCATCAGAATGGCACGATCGTCCTCCAGTAGGTAGTCCATCACAACCTTTTCCCACTGACCTCTGTCGATAGCACCTGAAATTCAGGTTAACAATGTTATTGAGAGCAGTTCTCCATGGCTACCGTTGTATGTTTAGAAACAACTGCAATAGAATGTAGAACTGCAGTAGTTCACATGTTTGAGAAGGCATTTCTGCCGAAAAACACAAATAACACAGCTCTCCTGTAAAGTTGTGACTTGCAAAATAAGCCTAGTTTCCTGAATTGGGTCACTTATGTGCTTCATGTGCTTGTTTTGGTTACATTCAGTGCATTCGGAAAGTATTCAGACCCCTTGACTTTTTCCACATTTTGTTACTTTCTTCTTCTTCTTCTAAAATGGATTAAGTTGTTTTTTCCTCGTCATTCTGCACACAATACCCCACAATGACAAAGTAAAAACAGGTTTTTAGACATTTTGGCAAAT
Source organism: Oncorhynchus tshawytscha (assembly GCF_018296145.1). Classification (NCBI taxonomy): domain Eukaryota; kingdom Metazoa; phylum Chordata; class Actinopteri; order Salmoniformes; family Salmonidae; genus Oncorhynchus; species Oncorhynchus tshawytscha. The sequence goes on from NC_056456.1 coordinate 3,297,237, forward strand.
TGATAAAAAATAAAACACTGACATATTGCATATAAATATTCAGACCCTTTACTCAATACTTTGTTGAAGCACCTTTGGCAGTGATTACAGCCTTAAGTCTTCTTGGTGTCGTGTCTTTGGCTATGCCGGATTAAGTGATATGACATGTTATTCTATAAAATCATTTCTCTGTAATTAATATTACCTGACTAAGCTGAATCAGGTAAATGTAATTAACTAGAAAGTAGGGGCACCGCGAAAGAATGTTATAGAGCTGTTATCTTCCGAATAAACTCTTAAAGACCTAGTAATCTTTTACATCAGTAGCAGTCAATATTTAATCGTCACTTTATTCAGTCTGAGCCCTTTTAACGTAGGATCGTCGTCCTCACGTCCTTGGAACAGAAAGTTTAATTTTCGTCAACGGGTTTATATAGTGGCGAAAGAAGGGCGTGTTTCATAGTTTACAACCAAAGTCTGTTCACTTGGGCGGGGCCTCTGAGTGAGCAGAGTTTCTCTATGAAAAACCGTTCTCTCATTTAAGAAGCTGAAATTACATTTAATCTTTTCACAAATATTTTCATGTTTAAACATTAAATTGCACAACAATTCCATGTGAATCTGATAACTAGAATGTGTCGACTTTCCAAGATACAGTTTGTCACCCTGTCATAAGTAGAACCTGATCTGAGATCATATGCATATATTTTCAACTAGTTGGTTACCGAAATATCGTTCCGTTTCCCACCTTTCAATGTCACCAGACTCTCTATGTTACAAAGGCTTTACAAGTAGAGAGAGAGAAAAGGAGAAAGGTATTTATGGGGGTCATAAACCTCCCCCAACAGGCCAACATCATGACATTGGGTATGATGCTACAAGCTTGGCACACATCTCTGCAGATCCTCTCAAGCTCTGTCAGGTTGGATAGGGAGTTCGATTGGGATCAAGTCCGGGCTCTGGCTGGGCCACTCAAGGACATTCAGAGACTTGTCCCAAAGCCACTCCTGTGTTGTCTTGCTGTGTGCTTAATTCAGTCTTGGTATCATCAGACCAGAGAATTTTGTTTCTCATGGTCTGAGAGTTCTTCAGGTGTCTTTTGGCAAACACCAAGTGGGCTGGAATGTGCCTTTTACTGAGGAGGGGCTTCCATCTCGCCACTCTACCATAAAGGCTTGACTGGTGGAGTGCTGCAGAGATGGTGTCCTTCTGGAAGGTTCTCCCATCTCCACAGAGGAACTCTGGAGCTCTGTCAGAGTGACCATCAGGTTCTTGATCACCTCCCTGACCAAGGCCCTTCTCCCCCGATTGCTCAGTTTGTCTGGGCGGCCAGCTTTAGGTAGAGTTTTGGTGTTTCCACACTTCTTCCATTTAACAATGAGGGAGGCCACTGTGTTCTTGGGGACCTTCAATGCTGCAGAAATATTTTGTACCCTTCCCCAGATCTGTGGCTCAACACAATCTTGTCTCAGAGCTCTACAAACAATTCCTTCGACCTCATGGCTTGGTATTTGGTATGACATGCACTGTCAAATGTGGGACCTTTTAAATATAGATGTTTGTGCCTTTCCAAATCATGTCCAATCAATTGAATTTACCACAGGTGGACTCCAATCAAGTTGTAGAAACATTTCAAGGATGATCAATGGAAACAGAAACAGGATGCACCTGAGCTCAATTTTGAGTCTCATAGAAAAGAGTCTGAATACTTATTTAGATAATGTATCTGTTAAATGTAATACATTTGCAAAATGTTCTAAAAACCTGTGTTTGCTTTGTCTTAATGGGTTATTGTGTGTAGATTGAGGAGTTTTTTTTATTCAGTTGATTTCAGAATAAGGCTGTAACGTAACAACATGTGTAGAAAGTCAAGGAGGTCTGAATACAAATGCGATGTATATGCTTCAGAATTCACAGAACGTATAGAACAAAATGTATAGTATCTCCTAAGCCTGTGTTTACCACAGACCATATTTTCTGCGTTTATCCCAAAACCCTCAAAAAGAATCATTCATTTCACCATAGGCTTTGGCCAACGAGCCATGGCAGAGTTGTGCCTACAAAAAGACACCATTACTATTGCCAAAGACAGTACAGTATGAAGATAGGTAGAAAATGCTACTCCAATAGAAATCCCTGATCACAATTGTAGGCGATGTCTTGGTGAAATTCATGCACAGAAACACGTCAATGGGCATAACGGTCGTCTCACGCCGAAATTACGTATGTGCAGGCCGTCAAATTAAAGGCACTCCTTCGATATAAAGTTGTTTATGATGAAAATTAAAACGTTTCAGTTTGTCACCTCCACAAGGTTGGAGTAATAACATGTTCAACTACTGAAATCTAGGCTGAGAAAATGAACAACTAAGGAAGATTTTTTCACTTCTCTTCAACTTCTCAACCCCAAACCCTGGCTTGGTCAGCTTGGTCTGTTTCACAAGCGTTCCAAGAAATTTCGCAATGTTTCGCTTTTGGGTTTAGAAGGTCTGTGCTACTGTGCACTACTATGACTGGTTTCTTCTTCTTCAGTTGGGTTTTCTTGAAAACTGAAAAACGAATGGTGCATTACTGCCACCTGCTGAATTGGGTGTGGTAGAGACTGGGACTATGTTCTTATTGTTTATATTCTGGATTTGAGACCACAGGTGGTCAAGAACAGTATCAAAGCTTCGAGGATGTCTTCATCAGGCTGTTGGAGTGTGAGGAGGCTCTGGAGATCTCCAGCATTTTCCCCTTTGCTGGTTATTGTGTTCTGTAGGATTCTTCTCTGATTTGTGTAACTCGTACAGTAGAGCAGAATGTGTTCAATGGTTTCTTATTCTTTGCATTTCTTACATTGCCCAGTGTTATGTTTCTTTATGCGATGGAGGTTGTGGTTAAGGCTACACCCACTGGGCACACACTGGTTGAATCAACTTTGTTTCCACGTAATTTCAATGAAGTTAAGTGGAACCAATGTGGAATAGATGTTGAGTTGACGTCTGTGCCCAGTGGGCAGTATCCTAGTCGTTGTCTTCCGATGGTGATTTCTGTCTCTCCCCTGGAATCGTTGATGTGAGTTTACTAATGTGTGGATGGAATGTAGGAGTCTCCCTTTCTCTTCTCTTCTTCTATCCAGTCGTTCTGCCATTGTTAGTTATTTTGAGTTTGATGATGGATTTGACTTTAGTCTTGCTCATTGGGACGAGGATGTTTAGCTCTTGATGTGAGGTGTCTTTTGCTGTTTCTTTAGCGGTTTCATTTCCACGTGTGCTGATACACATCCAAAACTAAGGATGCAGGCTCTGTTGTGAAATGATACATGGTCCATAATTCTTCCTCCCTAGTTATGTTAAGCTTTGAATAGGCTGCAGCAGCATGACCTGTTTTGCGGTATTTGAAGCCATCTGTGTACTGTATATCGGTGTGGCTGATGGGTAGTGGGAGTTTATATATCCCTATGTCATTTGTCCCTTGGTCACTTTGCCCTTTCCCTCCTTAATCATCTCTAGTAGTGAGAAGTTGACCTTTGGAGAGGGTAGAAGCCACGGTGGGGTGATAGGCAGTGGGAGTGATGGACTGAGGTGTAAGTCCTTGGTCTAGGCAGGTAGTCTAGTGGTTAAGAGTGTTGGGTCTGTAACTGAAAGCTTCCTGATTTGAAATTAGCCAACATTTCTAAAAACCTGTTTTCGCTTTGTCAGTATGGGGTATTGTGTATAGATTGATGTGGGAAAAAATATTTTATTCATTAATCCAAAATGTGGAAAAAGTCAAGGGGTTTAAATACTTTCCAAAGGCACCCTATATCGTCAGGCCATACTTTGACAGCTTATTTTTACCCCAACTCAGTGGTCTGAAACTCCTGGTTGAAGGCTACATAGAGAAAGTCAAATGATGCTGGATTACAAAGTGTAATTCCTATTAGAATCCAGCCAGAGTTAGGATATCCACAATTTTGAACTTTTAATCACCTGGAAGCTGCATTTAGAATGACTGCCAAGGGGAGAAGGGTCTGAATGCGTTCAGAGGGCGTTCCCTAACAAGGGGGCATTCAGACCCTTCATTCTTCTCAACGGCTCCCTCCTTTGGGAACACATCTACTACCTCTTGACTCCAGCGATCAACAGATATAGTTATTTGACATAATCAGAAGGTTTGGTTAGATAACGATGAGCTGTGCTATGTCTTACTTGTATTTCGCATAATCAGACAGTAGTGCAGAAGTTTGCGAAGTATTTATCTGAGTGAAAATAGACTAGCTGGCTTGTTTTGCATGTAAGCCTGTGAGCCAAAATGGCAGCCGCAATGATTTAAATGTTTCTAATACTGTATATATTTGTAGCTCCTCGTGGCTTTAGTTGCATGAACTTTCATGTTCACATATGAGACACGCCAGTTATATGTATTTTAACCAGTAATATTTTATTGTAGTTGACTCTCGAATGCTAACCCCTAACTAGCTTAGCACTAGCTTCTACTGTAGCTAGCCTGCCTCGCTAATTTTAGCTCCTGTTAGTTAGCTAGCTGTCTATGGGTCTTTGTTACATTTAATATGTATGCCTCTTCTATAATTATTTTTACCTGAAGGCTGTGTAAAGAGAGAATTGTATGTTGTAGCCTACAAGGATGTTATTTTAGTGGTTAGATACACAATACCCTATTTTAGTGTTCAAGTTTTATTTTTCACATGCACAGTGGAATGCTGAATTTGCAAGCCTTACCCAACAGTGAAGTCATCAATATACAACAATTATTACTAAGAAAAAAATGTGAGAAATAAGAGAGAAAGCTATATACAGGGTCAGTGCCTGTAATGAGGTAGATACTGTATGTACATGTAGGCAGGGATTGGGAGAAAGAGACTGGTAGCAGGAACATTAATAGTAAACAGTATGGGAGCAGTATAAGGGGTGGGTGGATGTGAGTGTGTGAGTGCAAGACTGTCAGTGTAGTCATCATAGGTGGATATGTAAATAGGGCTGAAAAGTGACTGGTAGCAGGAATGCATACAGTTGAAGTCGGAAGTTTACATACATCTTAGCCAAATACATTTCAACTCAGTTTTTCACAATTCCTGACATTTAATCCTTGTGAAAATTCCCACATGGCACATGCCTTTTCAGTTCTGCCCCGAACTTTTTTATATGATTGAGGTCAGGGCTTTGTGATGGCCACTCCAATACCTTGACTTTGTTGTCCTTAAGCCATTTTGCCACAACTTTGGAAGTATGCTTGGGGTCATTGTCCATTTGGAAGACCCATTTGCGACCAAGCTTTAACTTCCTGACTGATGTCTTGAGATGTTGCTTCTATATATCCACATAAGTTTCCTCCGTCATGATACCATTTGTTTTGTGAAGTGCACCAGTCCCTCCTGCAGCAAAGCACCCCCACAACATGATGCTGCCACCCTTGTGCTTCACGGTTGGGATGGTGTTCTTCAGCTTGCAGGCCTCCCCCTTTTTCCTCCAAACATAACGATGCTCATTAGGGCCATAGAGTTCAATTTTTGTTTCACCAGACCAGAGGACATTTGTACGATCTTCCAAAAAAGTACGATCTTTGTCCCCATGTGCAGTTACAAACGGTAGTCTGGATTTTTTAATGGCAGTTTTAGAGCAGTGGCTTCTTTCTTGCTGAGCGGCCTTTCAGGTTATGTTGATATTGATATAGGACTTGTTTTACTGTGGACATAGATGCTTTTGTACCTGTTTCCTCCAACTCTAGAAGACAGAATGCATCCCCTTCTTGAGCAGTATGAAGGCTGTGTGGTCTCATGGTGTTATTACTTGTGTACTATTGTTTGTGCAGGTGAATGTGGTACCTTCAGGCGTTTGGAAATTGCTCCCAAGGAAGAACCAGACTTGTGGAGCTCTTGTCACGCCCTGACCTTAGAGATCCTTTTTATGTCTCTATTTTGGTTTGGTCAGGGCCTGAGTTGGGGTGGGCATTCTATGTTGTGGGTTCTATGTTTTCTATTTCTGTGTGTTGGCCGGGTGTGGTTCTCAATCAGAGGCAGCTGTCTATTGTTGTCTCTGATTGAGAACCATACTTAGGTAGCCTTTTCCCACCTGTGTTTTGTGGGTAGTTGTTTTCTGTTTTTGTGTTTGCACAAGACAGAAATGTTTGGGTTTTGTTCGTTCTCTTTGTTGTTTGTTATTCAGTGTTCTGTTCTATTAATAAATTATGAACACTTACGACGCTGCACTTTGGTCCACTTCTTCAAACAGCCGTTACAGGTCTACAATTTTTTTTCTGAGGTCTTGGCTGATTTCTTTTGATTTTACCATGATGTCAAGCAAAGAGGCACTGAGTTTGAAGGTAGGCCTTGAAATACATCCACAGGTACACCTCCAAATGACTCAAATGATATCAATTAGCCTATCAGAAGCTTCTAAAGATATGACACCATTTTCTGGAATTTTCCAAGCTGTTTAAAGGCACATTCAACTTACTGTATGTAAACATCTGACCCACTGGAACTGTGATACAGTGAATTATAAGTGAAACAATATGTCTGTAAACAATTGTTGAAATAATTACTTGTGTCATGCACAAAGTAGATGTCCTAACCGACTTGCCAACACTATAGTTTGTTCACAAGACATTTGTGGAGTGTTTGAAAAACGAGTTTTAATGACTTCAACCTAAGTGTACGCAAACTTCCGTCTTCAATTGTTTAAACTCATCAAAAAAGCAACATCCTCTCACTTTCAACTGCGTTTATTTTCTGCAAACTTAACATGTGTAAATATTTGTATGAACATAAGATTCAAAAACTGAGACAAACTTAAGTTCCACAGACATGTGACTAACAGAAATTGAATAATGTGTCCCTGAACAAAGGGGGGGATCAAAAGCAACAGTCAATATCTGGTGTGGCCACCAGCTGCATTAAGTACTGCAGTGCATCTCCTCCTCATGGACTGCACCATATTTGACAGTTCTTGCTGTGAGATGTTACCCCAATCTTCCACCAAGGAACCTGCAAGGTCCAGGACACTTCTGGGGGGAATGGCCCTAGCCCTCACCCTCTCATCCAACAGGTCCCAGACGTGCTCCAAGGGATTGAGATCCGGGCTCTTCGCTGGCCATGGCAGAACACTGACATTCCTGTCTTGCAGGAAATCATGCACAGAACGAGCAGTATGGCTGGTGGCATTGTCATGCTGGAGGGTCATGTCAGGATAAGCCTGCAGGAAGGGTACCACATGAGGGGTTAGGATGTCTTCCCTGTACCGCACAGCGTTGAGAATACCTGCAATGACAACAAGCTCAGTCCGATGATGCTGTGACACAACGCCCCAGACCATGACGGACCCTCCACCTCCAAATCGATCCCATTCCAGAGTCTAGGCCTCGGTGTAATGCTCATTCCTTTGACGGTAAACGCAAATCTTCGCGACCTTCACTCCTGGTGAGACAAAACCGCGACTTGTCAGTTGAGCACTTTTTGACAGTCCTGTCTGGTCCAGCAATGGTGGGTCCAGAACAAAAGAGTACAACTACAATGAGAGTACAACTACAATGTGATCTCTGGTGGACAAACCAGTCTTACATCCTTCGACCTAGAAGGACGAGTGGTTTCAACAGAGAGACGACAGACATCTAAGCGTAAATATATATTGCATTTCTAAATTCAAATGAGCGGTTAGGGTGCTAAATATCCATATTTACGATGAGCGTATTTTCCACATTTTTGTACAATTATCCCACTATCTGTCTCTCCTGCTCTTCATATTCCCCACTCTGTTTTCATTGTGTAACAAGCCGTCATATCGGGTTAGTCCACTAGGGACATTTCATTGCATTATGTTAGTAGTCTATATAACCGATACCGTGTGTGTGTTTATGTAATTCTGTGTGATTATTTAGTTAATAAATAAATAATTATGTACCGGTTCTCTTGTGGTGAAGGAGAGTCGGACCAAAATGCGGCGTGTAGATTGCGATCCATGTTTAATAAACAAATGTAAAACACGAATCAATACAAACACTACAAATACTTGTGTAAATTAACACAGAGACAGGAACAAGGACACAGGACAATCACCCACAAAACACTCAAAGAATATGGCTGCCTAAATATGGTTCCCAATCAGAGACAACGATAAACACCTGCCTCTGATTGAGAACCACTTCAGACAGCAATAGACTTAACTAGAACACCCCACTAAGCTACAATCCCAATACATACACACAACATACAAAAACCCATGCCACACCCTGGCCTGACCAAATAAATGAAGATAAACACAAAATACTTCAACCAGGGCGTGACAAATTAAGCCAATTTGTATATCGCTAATCCATCACTTAGGCTAGGGTTTGTGCAGATTCACGAGGTCAACGGCGTTCAGAATGAGACTGATATTACGAAATTATTCATTGATGACTGCTATGATCTCAATATATTCTTTAAATTCGGGAAATGGAAACTCATTAAACAAACTTTTCCCATGGTGCCCCAGATTCCTAATGAGTTAATTATTACATGATTTATTTAATTGTGTAATAATTAAACGTTAGGTAATTATTCGATAAATAGCATGTCATCACATTAATTGCAGTCAAGTCACAAAAATGTCTACATAGAACATTGATGTGAATCACACTGCTGCTCTCTCATTTAGCTATTTGCGCCTATTTGCGGCTACTCACAAATGTACTGTATATGTGTATTTTAATCCAATAATGGTAAATCATTGTTTTTACGAGCAGTGGACGGCCAGTGAAAATTGCACCCTTGCAACAGCTGCATAGTGCGGATCCCAGCCTAAGGAATAAAAGTTTCACGGAGTTCCTACCTTCTAAACTCCTCCATGGTATTGTGCTCTATACTGTCAAAAGAAGAAGACCATGAATAGGGATTTTATTGATCAATCAATTTTTTTGCTACTCGCTGTTTATAATCTATGCATAGTCACTTTACAAATTACCCCGACTAACCTGTAACCCCGCACATTGACTCTGCAACGGTACCCCCTGTATATAGCCTCGTTGTTATGTACATTTATTGTGTTACTTCTTGATTGATTTTTATTTAGTAAATACTTTATTAACTCTAATTCTTGAACTGCACTGTTGGTTAAGGGCTTGTAAGTAAGCACTTCACTTTAAGGTCTACACCTTTGTATTCAGTGCATTTGACAAATAGCATTTGATTTGACTTGCTCAAACTCGCACACTTTTGATAGATTTAAAGGGGCAATCTGTACTTGATACATCAATTTAGGATACAGTAATGATATATACCCATTGATTCTTGAAGAACATTATTTATAAATGTATCATGAGCTTAGTTCAACTGTCACAATCCATGAGAAGTATAAGCTTGTTTTTCTCCAATGTTTGTAAACATTGTAAATGTAAAAAAAACACTATAGCCTCATAACATGGTTAAAAAATATTTTCATATAATGGGTGGTCAGTACTTGCATCCATAGCTCTGTCTGTTAATCTGAGAGTGGATACATTTCTCCCTCATATTTTTACCAAAACAGAGTTGAGCTGGATCTTGTTATTGTTTCAGCTGTGGCCCTTTAAACAAATTATCAAGATATCAAAGTGTCACCAACAAAACCGTAAACAATTAGCCCTATAGCAAACGCAGCATATGGCATTATTTTTTCAAATGCAAATAGCACTTTTCGGTAGTGCTCAATCCATGCCATACCATGAGCGCAGCATTTATTTTTCAACTCGAAGCAATGAGCCCAATCTGTCCTCCATGACAACAAAATCATAAACAACAGAATAGGGCAGGCTGATAAGTACTTTGTTTTGGGGTTATGCTCAGGTAAAACCATTTGGCTAATCTATACTTCCATATTTCCAAGTCCTATTCTTAAAGATCAAGTGGTATTAAATGAATTGGAATGACTGGAAATCTGTAGTATAAAGCAATGGGCTACATAACCAACCCATGAAGTAAAATGCAACATCCATTTAAACTCTAACATTAATTACTCTTGCAATAGATGTCGCCATCTAGAAGGCGGAGACTACAGGTCAATCGAAGTTGCCAGGCCATCAGACTGTTAAAGAGTCACCACTAGCTTGCTTCTGCCCAGTACCTTGCCCTGAACTTCAATCACTGTTACTATCCCTGCACCTCGGAGACTGCTGCCCTTTGTACATAGTCATTGAACACTGGTTACTTTAATAATGTTTACATTATTTTTTCCCCACTTCATATGTACACTGAATAAAAATCTAAACACAACATTTAAAATGTTGGTCCCATGTTTCATGAGCTGAAAAAGATCCCAGACATAGTCCGTACACACACAAAACTTATTTCTATGAAATGTTGTGCACAAATTTACTTACATCACTGCTAGTGAGCATTTCTCCTTTGCCAAAATAATCCATCCACCTGTCATGTGTGGCATATCAAGAATCTGATTCATCATTACACAGGTGCACCTTGTGCTGGGGACAATAAAAGGCCACTCAAATGTGCAGTTTTGTCACACAATACCACAGATGTCTCACGTTGAGGGAGCGGGCAATAGGCATGCTGACTGCAGGGATGTCCACCAGAGCCATTGCCAGAGAATGTTGTGCTAATCTCTCTACCATAGGCCGCCTCCAATGTCAATTTTGAGAATTTGGCAGTAAGTCCAACCGGCCTCACAACAGTAGACCATGTGTAACCAAGCCAGATCAGGTGTCTTCACCTGTGGGATCTTCTGAGACCAGCCACCTGGACAGCAGCGTGCCCAATGGTGGCGGTGGAGTTATGGTATGGACAGGTATACGCTACGGACAATGAACACAATTGCATTTTCTCTATGGCACTTTGAATGCACAGCGATAACGTGATGAGATCTTGAGGCCCATTATCGTGCCATTCATGTACCACCATCACCTCATGTTTCAGCATGATAATAGAAAAAGAAAAAAGTACAACATCTTTTGTGTGGCAGTTTAGCAGACGTGTGGAAACAAGGGCGGAACATGCTGTAAAATGCGATTGGTTTGTCTGTGCAGATTAAGATAGCCCGGGCTTGATAGCACGAGGGCTCAACTGTATAACTGTGTTTTGTCACAGCTCGCAATATAATGTGCTCCTCCTGCAAGGTTCCACCCAGCTAACTTCCTGCAGATAGTGAACCCACGGGATGTCTAACATACGGCAGTCGCACCTAAAGCAGTAAAACACGAGATCGCATGACTTATGTACTTTTCCACGACAGGATCTGTATACAATTCCTGAAAGCTGGAAACGTACCAGTTGTTCCACGGCCTGCCTACTCACCAGAAATATTACCCACTGAGCCCGGGATGCTCCGTATAAATGTATTCTATTCTTTATTTAATATAAATGTGTGTTTTCTTCTAATGGCTCTTAAGGGTAAAGTAATCTAAAAGTAATTTAAAGTAATCAGATTGTTACTGAGTTTGGGTAATCCAAAAGTTACGTTACTGATTTCAAGTTTGGACAGGTAACTAGTAACTCTAACAGATTACGTTCATAAAGTAACCTACCCAACCCTGCTCTTCATCTACATCTCTATCATGTACCGCAAAGTGGTGACTCTGAGACAGACAGGCAGGTTGCTGAATGATGAACAGACACTGGACAGGAGTATGCAATCAGTCAATCACCTCTTTATATCATGTCAGATCAAAGACATTGGGAGGGTCAATGCTCGTTATCTTTTGCTTTGGACTTCCACGGGTCCCTGATGGAAGTCTCTTCATGTACTATAGTGAGGACTATGGCTGGACCTGCAAAAGGAACACACCAGCAGATAGCCATTGTTGTCCGGTGACAGTTGGAGGGGGAGGGAATACAAAACAAAGTCTAGTCTCTTTTGGTACTGGAGCAGTATACAAAAAACACATTTTTGTTTCATCACATGATCAGATCATTCTGTGGAACTGAAATTCACATTTTGTACATGTTTGGAACTATAGTTTTTTTGTGCATTTGGGTGTTTGTGAGAAATACAAATATAAAATATATATAAAATATAAAGCAATATGGTATGTTCAAATGTGAAGTACATTCTCTCTCCCTCTTTAGTGAGTTCTATTGGACTTTGCCACCATTAGTGAGTTCTATTGAACCACACAGGGAGTCTCAGTTAAAGGACACTTTGCATTGTTTGAGTATAAATGTATTGATATATCAAGGAATTCATAGCTAAATTGCATATATCATTTTGATGAATGATCCAATTACCAGCTGAGGTAATTGGATAACACACTGGTAATAAAACCATATTGTATTGATGAAGTATGACACAGGGATATATCAATATCTTCCTCCCTTCAACCAGTGCTAGTATGGCTGGAGAATATAGATTACAGGAGCTGATGGTAACAAATAATATCCAAATGTAATATACCGTGTGTTTAACAAAAATATATGATATATAAATGCATCCAGTAGCTGCCAGTAATTGTCATACTCCCATCTTTGTTTATAAGGACAACATGGAAAAACTTTGTGTTTCTGAAAACTTAAGTTCTTTCTATTTTTCAACGACATTATGGTTAACCATCAGCTCATATTAGAATAACTTTTATTTCACAATCAAAAAATGAGCACAAGCTCCAGCTAACTCTTGTTAATTCCCCTATTACAAGCAAAGTTAGGGTCTGTCTGGGGTCTATGTGGGGTCTGTCGGTCTTAGGGGCATAGTCTGCTGTAGAGCCAATGAGAATACAATGTCCTCAGCATACCTATCAAGGATTGGATGGAGAGAATTAATTCTTGGAAGGCTGTGTCAACTCCTGCCCTCACATGTGGCGCATTGAGGATGTTGCCAATTTCACCCTGCACGAGCTGGCTGAGCTGTCAATACTTGGCATTCAAGGCACTGAGAGCTGGGGTGTATGGCCTGGTGTCATACTTTGCCAGTTTCAGTGCACTTGCCAGTTTCAAACGATCCAGGAGCACTTAAAACTTGTTCTGCTCTGAGAGGTGACCATGGTAACATAGGCGGCTGTCTAGGGCCATCTTCAAAAGGATGAAATCACTCTCTCACTTTCGAAGTAGGGCAGATTAGGTCTGGATATAGTATAAGCGGGGACGACAAGGAGCTCTGTCATGTTGGCCCCATTGACCGTGGTAGGGATAGTGAGGGAAACCCTGTTATTTACTGAGTGGAAGCCCGGGAGCATTGCTGTGCTGGTAGCTCCTAGCCAGGGCCAGACTGGGCCCCCAGGCATTCTTCTGGTGGGTGTGGCCCAGAAGGTTGAGGTGGGTTTGGAACCCAGCTAAGCAGGGAAAGCTGGGGTAGGTCGATAATTTGGACCCTACTGGTTATCATTGGAGTCTGAGGTGAGTCCACAACCCTGCTTGGAAGCACCGGCTGAGGTGGGATTTGAGTTTCGATCCCACAGGTGGTCAGCAGACACTGAGGTTGGTTCAAAATCTTACTGGGAGGTGAAGGCGTAGGTGGGGTTTTAGTTTGGACTCCAATGGTCTACGGTGGCTGAGGAGGTTTCAGGTCGGTGTAGGAAAGGGCTGATAAGGTGATGGTGAAGGAGACGTGGTGATGGTGACTGGTCCTGTGAACCATCCGGAAATTGAACCAACGACTCATCATGATTCTGATCTGGATCTTGAATCTGCAACTCTTCCTGGTCCAGAGCTGGATCTTGAACATGTGACTGACCCTCTGACTCCTCACTGACAGAGGATAATGACAACATGACTGCTCCTGTAAGCTCTTCCTCCCGCTGTTGAAGAGGGCCATTAGCTCTATGGTGGGGTCCAGGCTCAACCCTTTGTTGTCATGACAGTCTTTTGGAGAGATTGGAAACCCGAATTGGTCTGCACGGACAAGTTCTGGCCTGGTTTAGATCTTTATCTGCCACCTCTGGAAGCCTGTGTTTTCAGACATGAGTAAGTTGATGGCGGAAAATGTTTTACTTTTAAACTTGTACAAAACAGAGATGCTAGTTCTAGGTCCCAAGAAACAAAGATATCTTCTGTTGGATTTGACAATTAATCTTGATGGTTGTACAGTCTCACACAACTGTGAAGGACCTCGGCATTAATCTGGACCCTGATTTCTCTTTTGATGAACATATCAAGACTATTTCAAGGACCGCTTTTTTCCATCTTCGTAACATTGCAAAAATCAGAAACTTTCTGTCCAAACATTATGCAGAAAATGATGCTCTATTTTCCAGCTACCCGGACAAAGCACTAAATAAACTTCAGTTCGTGCTAAATACGGCTGCTAGAATCCTGACTAGAACCAAAACATTTGATTATATTACTCCAGTGCTAGCCTCTCTACACTGGCTTACTATTAAGGCAAAGGCTGATTTCAAGGTTTTGCTGCTAACCTACAAAGCATTACATGGGCTTGCTCCTACCTATCTTTCTAATTTGGTCCTGCCGTACATACCTACACATGTGCTACGGTCACAAGATGCAGGCCTCCCAATTGTCCCTAGAATTTCTAAGCAAACAGCTGGAGGCAGGGCTTTCTCCTACATTTTATCAAATGGTCTGCCTATCCATGTCAGAGATGCAGACTTGGTCTCGACCATTAAGTCTTTATTTTAATTTTATTTTTTATTTCACCTTTATTTAACCAGGTAGGCTAGCTGAGAACAAGTTCTCATTTGCAACTGCGACCTGGCCAAGATAAAGCAAAGCATTGTGACACAGACAACAACACCGAGTTACACATGGAGTAAACAATAAACAAGCCAATAACACAATAAACAGGCCAATGACACAGTAGAAAAAATAAAGTCTATATACAGTGTGTGCAAAAGGCATTAGGAGGTAGGCAATAAATAGGCCATAGGCGCGAATAATTACAATTTAGCAGATTAACACGAGTGATAAATGAGCAGAAGATGATGTGCAAGTAGAGATGCTGGTGTGCAAAAGAACAGAAAAGTAAATAAAATGCAAACAGTATGGGGATGAGGTAGGTAGATTGGGTGGGCTATTTACAGATGGACTATGTACAGCTGCAGCGATCAGTTAGATTTTTTATTTTTTATTTCACCTTTATTTAACCAGGTAGGCCAGTTGAGAACAAGTTCTCATTTGCAACTGCGACCTGGCCAAGATAAAGCATAGCAGTGTGAGCAGACAACACAGAGTTACACATGGAATAAACAATTAACAAGTCAATAACACAGTAGAAAACAAAGGGGGGAGTCTATATACAATGTGTGCAAAAGGCATGAGGAGGTAGGCGAATAATTACAATTTTGCAGATTAACACTGGAGTGATAAATTATCAGATGGTCATGTACAGGTAGAGATATTGGTGTGCAAAAGAGCAAGTAAATAAATAAAAACAGTATGGGGATGAGGTAGGTGAAAATGGGTGGGCTATTTACCAATAGACTATGTACAGCAGCAGCGATCGGTTAGCTGCTCAGATAGCTGATGTTTGAAGTTGGTGAGGGAGATAAAAGTCTCCAACTTCAGCGATTTTTGCAATTCGTTCCAGTCACAGGCAGCAGAGTACTGGAACGAAAGGCGGCCAAATGAGGTGTTAGCTTTAGGGATGATCAGTGAGATACACCTGCTGGAGCGCGTGCTACGGATGGGTGTTGCCATCGTGACCAGTGAACTGAGATAAGGCGGAGCTTTACCTAGCATGGACTTGTAGATGACCTGGAGCCAGTGGGTCTGGCGACGAACATGTAACGAGGGCCAGCCGACCAGAGCATACAGGTCGCAGTGGTGGGTGGTATAAGGTGCTTTAGTGACAAAACCGATGGCACTGTGATAGACTGCATCCAGTTTGCTGAGTAGAGTGTTGGAAGCCATTTTGTAGATGACATCGCCGAAGTCGAGGATCGGAAGGATAGTCAGTTTTACTAGGGTAAGCTTGGCGGCGTGAGTGAAGGAGGCTTTGTTGCGGAATAGAAAGCCGACTCTTGATTTGATTTTCGATTGGAGATGTTTGATATGAGTCTGGAAGGAGAGTTTGCAGTCTAGCCAGACACCTAGGTACTTATAGATGTCCACATATTCAAGGTCGGAACCATCCAGGGTGGTGATGCTAGTCGAGCATGCGGGTGCAGGCAGCGATCGGTTGAAAAGCATGCAATTGATTTTACTAGCGTTTAAGAGCAGTTGGAGGCCACGGAAGGAGTGTTGTATGGCATTGAAGCTTGTTTGGAGGTTAGATAGCACAGTGTCCAATGACGGGCCGAAAGTATATAGAATGGTGTCGTCTGCGTAGAGGTGGATCAGGGAATCGCCCGCAGCAAGAGCAACATCATTGATATATACAGAGAAAAGAGTCGGCCCGAGAATTGAACCCTGTGGCACCCCATAGAGACTGCCAGAGGACCGGACAGCATGCCCTCTGATTTGACACACTGAACTCTGTCTGCAAAGTAATTGGTGAACCAGGCAAGGCAGTCATCCGAAAAGCCGAGGCTACTGAGTCTGCCGATAAGAATATGGTGATTGACAGAGTCGAAAGCCTTGGCAAGGTCAATGAAGACGGCTGCACAGTACTGTCTTTTATCGATGGCGGTTATGATATCGTTTAGTACCTTGAGTGTTGCTGAGGTGCACCCGTGACCGGCTTGGAAACCAGATTGCACAGCGGAGAAGGTACGGTGGGATTCGAGATGGTCAGTGACCTGTTTGTTGACTTGGCTTTCGAAGACCTTAGATAGGCAGGGCAGGATGGATATAGGTCTGTAACAGTTTGGGTCCAGGGTGTCTCCCCCTTTGAAGAGGGGGATGACTGCGGCAGCTTTCAATCCTTGGGGATCTCAGACGATATGAAAGAGAGGTTGAACAGGCTGGTAATAGGGGTTGCGACAATGGCGGCGGAAAGTTTCAGAAATAGGGGTCCAGATTGTCAAGCCCAGCTGATTTGTACGGGTCCAGGTTTTGCAGCTCTTTCAGAACATCTGCTATCTGGATTTGGGTAAAGGAGAACCTGGAGAGGCTTGGGCGAGGTTGGAGTAGCCAGGCGGAAGGCATGGCCAGCCGTTGAGAAATGCTTATTGAAGTTTTCGATAATCATGGATTTATCGGTGGTGACCGTGTTACCTAGCCTCAGTGCAGTGGGCAGCTGGGAGGAGGTGCTCTTGTTCTCCATGGACTTCACAGTGTCCCAGAACTTTTTGGAGTTGGAGCTACAGGATGCAAACTTCTGCCTGAAGAAGCTGGCCTTAGCTTTCTTGACTGACTGCGTGTATTAGTTCCGGACTTCCCTGAACAGTTGCATATCCCAGGGACTATTCGATGCTATTGCAGTCCGCCACAGGATGTTTTTGTGCTGGTCGAGGGCAGTCAGGTCTGGGGTGAACCAAGGACTGTATCTGTTCTTAGTTCTGCATTTTTTGAACGGAGCATGCTTATCTAAAATGGTAAGGAAGTTACTTTTAAAGAATGACCAGGCATCCTCAACTGACGGGATGAGGTCAATGTCCTTCCAGGATACCCGGGCCAGGTCGATTAGAAAGGCCTGCTCACAGAAGTGTTTTAGGGAGCGTTTGACAGTGATGAGGGTGGTCGTTTGACTGCGGCTCCGTAGCGGATACAGGCAATGAGGCAGTGATCGCTGAGATCCTGGTTGAAGACAGCGGAGGTGTATTTGGAGGGCCAGTTGGTCAGGATGACGTCTATGAGGGTGCCCTTGTTTACAGAGTTAGGGTTGTACCTGGTGGGTTCCTTGATGATTTGTGTGAGATTGAGGGCATCTAGCTTAGATTGTAGGACTGGCGGGGTGTTAAGCATATCCCAGTTTAGGTCACCTAACAGAACAAACTCTGAGGCTAGATGGGGGGCGATCAATTCACAAATGGTGTCCAGGGCACAGCTGGGAGCTGAGGGGGGTCGGTATAGCAGGCGGCAACAGTGAGAGACTTATTTCTGGAGAGAGTAATTTTCAAAATTAGTAGTTCGAACTGTTTGGGTATGGACCTGGAAAGTATGACATTACTTTGCAGGCTATCTCTGCAGTAGACTGCAACTCCTCCCCCTTTAGCAGTTCTATCTTGACGGAAGATGTTATAGTTGGGTATGGAAATCTCTGAATTTCTGGTGGCCTTCCTGAGCCAGGATTCAGACACAGCAAGGACATCAGGGTTAGCAGAGTGTGCTAGAGCAGTGAGTAAAACAAACTTAGGGAGGAGGCTTCTGATGTTGACATGCATGAAACCAAGGCTTTTTTGATCACAGAAGTCAACAAATGAGGGTGCCTGGGGACATGCAGGGCCTGGGTTTACCTCCACATCACCCGCGGAACAGAGAACGAGTAGTATGAGGGTGCGGCTAAAGGCTATCAAAACTGGTCGCCTAGAGCGTTGGGGACAGAGAATAAGAGGAGCAGGTTTCTGGGCATGGTAGAATATATTCAGGGCATAATGCGCAGACAGGGGTATGGTGGGGTGCGGGTACAGCGGGGGTAAGCCCAGGCACTGGGTGATGATGAGAGAGGTTGTGTCTCTGGACATGCTGGTTGTAATGGGTGAGGTCACCGCATGTGTGGGAGGTGGGACAAAGGAGTTATCAGGGGTATGAAGAGTAGAACTAGGGGCTCCATTGTGAACTAGAACAATGATAACTAACCTGAGCAACAGTATACAAGGCATATTGACATTTGAGAGAGACATACAGCGAGGCATACAGTAATCACAGGTGTTGAATTGGGAAAGCTAGCTTAAACAGTAGGTGAGACAACAGCTAATCAGCTAGCACAACAACAGCAGGTAAAATGGCGTTGACTAGGCAACGGGGCCGACAGATAAAACATAAACAAGCAGAATGGAGTACCGTGATTAATGGACAGTCCAGAGTGCATCAGCTATGTAGCCAAGAGATCAGTGTCCAGGGGGCAGCGGTGGATGGGGCAGGGAAGCTGGACTGGCTCAGATAGTTGATGTTTAAAGTTGGTGAGGGAAATAAAAGACTCCAACTTCAGTGATTTTTGCAATTCGTTCCAGTCACTGGCAGCAGAGAACTGGAAGGAAAGGTGGCCAAATTAGGTGTTGGCTTTGGGGATGATCAGTGAGATATACCTGCTGGAACATGTGCTACGTGTGGGTGTTGTTATCGTGACCAGTGAACTGAGATAAGGTGGGGCTTTACCTAGCATAGACTTGTAGATGACCTGGAGCCAGTGGGTCTGGCGACGAATATGTAGCGAGAGCCAGCCGACTAGAGCATACAGGTCGCAGTGGTGGGTGGTAATAAGGTGATTTGGTAACTAAACGGATGGCATTGTGATAGACTGCATCCAGTTTGCTGAGTAGAGTGTTGGAAGCTATTTTGTAGATGACATCGCCGAAGTCGAGGATCGGTAAGGTAGTCAGTTTTATTAGGGTAAGTTTGGCGGCGTGAGTGAAGGAGGCTTTGTTGCGAAATAGAAAGCCAATTCTAGATCTGATTTTGGATTGTAGATGTTTAATATGAGTCTGGAAGGAGAGTTTACAGTCTAGCCAGACACCTAGGTATTTGTAGTTGTCCACATATTCTAGGTCGGAACCGTCCAGGGTGGTGATGCTAGTCGGGCAGGCGGGTGCGGGAAGCGAACGGTTGAAAAGCATGCATTTGGTTTTACTAGCGTTTAAGTGCAGTTGGAGGCCATGGAAGGAGTGTTGTATGGCATTGAAGCTCATTTGGAGGTTTGTTAGCACAGTGTCCAAGGAAGGGCCAGAAGTATACAGAATGGTGTCGTCTGCGTAGAGGTGGATCAGGGAATCACCCGCAGAAAGAGCGACATCATTGAGATATTTTTATTTTTTTGTTTTTATTTGACCTTTATTTAACTAGGCAAGTCAGTTAAGAACAAATTCTTACTTTCAATGACGGCCTAGGAACAGAGAAAAGAGTCGGCCCGAGAATTGAACTCTGTGGTACCCCCATAGAGACTGCCAGAGGTCCGGACAACGTGCCCTCCGATTTGACACACTGAACTCTGTCTGCAAAGTAGTTAGTGAACCAGGCGAGGCAGTCATTAGAAAAACCAAGGCTATTGAGTCTGCCGGTAAGAATACGGTGATTGACAGAGTCGAAAGCCTTGGCCAAGTCAATGAAGACAGCTGCACAGTACTGTCTTTTATAGATGGCGGTTATGATATCATTTTGCACCTTGAGCGGGGCTGAGGTGCACCCGTGACCGGCTCGGAAGCCGGATTGCACAGCGGAGGAGGTACGGTGGGATTCGAAATTGTCAGTGATCTGTTTAACTTTCGAAGACTTTAGATAGGCAGGGCAGGATGGATACACTGTAGGTCTGTAACAGTTTGGGTCTAGGGTGTCACCCCCTTTGAAGTGGTGGATGATTGCGGTAGCTTTCCAATCTTTAGGGATCTTGGACGATACGAGAGGTTGAACAGGCTGGTAATAGGGGTTGCAACAATGGCAACAGTTTTAGAAAGAGAGGGTCCAGATTGTCTAGTCCAGCTGATTTGTACGGGTCCAGGTTTTGCAGCTCTTTTAGAACATCTGCTGTCTGGATTTGGGTGAAGGAGGAGCTGGGGAGGCTTGGGCGAGTAGCTGCGGGGGAGGCGGAGCTGTTGGCCGGGTTTGGAGTAGCCAGGAACAAGGCATGGCCAGCCGTTGAGAAATGCTTCTTGAAATTTTCGATTATCATGGATTTATCAGTGGTGACCGTATTAACTATATCCTGGAGAGGTTTTCACAACGTTGATTGATTGACTCTGATCTAAAGGACAAATTAACTCAGTTATTTATTTTTTTTTGATTGCTTAAGCATGATTTTCAAAACAGGGCCCGTGTTTTCAAAACACTACACACAATTAGCACAACCACACACCCAATTAGCAAAACACTATAAAAACTATAAAAACACTAAAAAAACTATACACTTCTTTTTAAAAACCACACTTTTATCATATGAAACACACGTTTCACATTACTATACTCTGTTTGCACGAGTTACACTCTGCTGTGATAAACCTAAAACACTTTTAGCACTTCTACTTCCATATGATTAGAGTAGGCTACTATCAACAAAGTACAAATATAATGTAAATTCACCAAACACTACACAAGACCAATGTTGCAGACTGAAGAAACTCATTTATTTCTCAACACGCCCAAAATGTTGACATGGAGATTCATAATACTGTAACCAAACGTCACTTTACGTATTGTAAGTTTAAAAAATAATAATAATAAATAACTAGACATTGTCTCTTCGCCTAGCTGGATCTGGCCAGAGAATTTCATCAACATCGCAGGCAATGTTGTCATTAGCAAGACACCTTGGAAAGAAACGTCTTGAATGACAAATCCATCCTTGCATTGCTGCTACCTCCATCTGGTCACAGGCCTCCTCCATGGCTTGGATGAGGGGTACCTCAGCCTGGAGACGGAGATCATATACCTTCCACCGCCATGCCGAGAAAAACTCTTCTATAGGGTTGAGGAATGGAGAGTATGGTGGAAGATATAGGACGGTGAAATGTGGATGTTTGCTTAAACCAGATCTGAACCAGACCAGAGCGGTGGAAAGACACATTGTCCCAGACAACAATGTATTGCATATGATCGATTTGATTTGCTGCTGTTATGTTGTGCAATTGGTCCAAGAATGTAAGTATGAGTGCTGTGTTGTAAGGGCCCATATGGGCATGGCGGTGGAGGACCCCATTCTGTGTAATGGCTGCACAGAGTGTTATATTACCCCCACGTTACCCTGGGACATTGACTATAGCCCTGTGGCCAATGATGTTTCTTCCCCTCCTTCGTGTTCTCGTCAGGTTGAACCCAGCCTCATCTACGTAAATGAACTCATGCTGGATCTCCTCTCCATCCATTCGTAAAACTCTCTGAAAAATAGTGTCGGGCAAAATTGTGTAGTTCAGTGTAGATCTAGTACACATATTACAGTACAGTAAAAGATTGAGACAGTATGCAAGATCACACTGCTAAAGTGAATACATACCTCTGCATAATCATGCCGCAGTCGTTTCACCCTTTCAGAATTGCGCTCGAAAGGCACTCGATAAATTTACTTCATTTGAATATGTTTTCTTTAGGATGCGTGGCAGTGTTGCTGTTGAGACCTGATGGATATCGTTGAAAAGGGCGTGGTTATTGACAATGTTAGCTTGGAGCTGCTTGAGTGTTAGTAAACATGGTTTTGGCCAACAATGCTATATCTCCCTCTCTTGCTGTTCTGTGAACATAGGAGGCCTTCCCCCTTGTCGTCCCTGACCCTCAATCCTATGTAGGAGAAAAAACTGTATACAATAGTACACTAATTTCACAGGAAAAGGTAACAGAAGTGCTGATAGTGCATAGAATACAGTACAGTAAGCAGTTACTGAAACCGTGCAGATATTTTTGATATGATGATATTTTTACAATACCTATTTTCCAGTCTAAATGTTCTCATCACACTTACCACTGTATATCGGCTTAGATTTGCCTGTACTCGCAGTCCAGCCTCCCTCGGCGTCAGGCCGTGGTTGACAACGTGGTCAACCAGTGTTGCGCGGATCTAATTTGTCAGATTCGGTCCTCTTTGAGCACCTTCTTGTCTTCCTCTTCCTCCTCCTCGTCATCCTCCTCCTCGTCTTACTCTTTCTCTGACTCTTTACATTGTGTTTGAAGACCGATGAACTCACCTGCTGCTTTTTATAGTGCTTATGCACCTGATTGGTGTGTCTACAATTAATCAAACGAGTGTTTGCACACCTGATGACTGTGTTGAACCAATAGGTTGGAGGGTGTGGTAATCTGACAGTCAGTGCTTTGGTATTGCAAGGACGTGACTTCATGATAGATGTTTGTGTGTAATGTATGTTAAGTGTGTTTAGTGTTTTGCAAATCACTGTGTGTAGAGTTTTGCAACAAGTGTGAGGTTGACAATGTGCTTATCGTTGTGCAAATATGGGCTGATGTTTTGCTTCTTGAGTGTAAGGTTTTGCTAATAGTGTACTACTTTTAATTTTAGTGTGTAAGCAATCCAAAAAAACTGTAACAAGTAAAATTTGTTGCAGATGCTCTCAGAGGTCTAGGTTTCTTGTGCCAAACAGCCTGTATAACATGGGGAGTGCCATTGAGGACTAATATGTCCAGGATACTGGGCAGTACCATGTGAGATTATATGGGTACCTCTGAAGATACATTGTGTATTTTAATCTTTTTGTACCCCCGGGAACAATACTGTACCCTAACAGAAGCCTTTTTTTTCTGTGTGTGTGTGTGTGTGTGTGTGTGTGTGTGTGTGTTTTTGTGTGTGTGTGTGTGTGTGTGTGTGTGTGTGTGTGTGTGTGTTTCTGAGAGTGAAACCTCATACTGTATGTTGGTGTGTCCAGGTGGCCTGCCGTTCCCTCTCCGGTGTGAGGGATTATCCTCAGGAAGTGCAGTGGAGCAACAGTAATACGGAGCTTATTGTAACTGAGAGTACAGGTAGACATTCATACACACATTGAGCTATGGAGCTATTGAACTCATGCATTTGGAACAAATCATCTCTTTTGAGGTTGGGAGGATTTGGGGTTTTTCTGTTTTTGGCAATGCTTACAGGCGGTCATTGACCATCCTATTACAATATGGAACATGTCATCATAGTAAACCATCATCAACTTCGTTTGTTTCTTTTCTTAGGATAATAAAGATGTGGACCAATCCACTTGTCCCTTTTCCACTCGTCATTGTCCTTTTGCAGTATTAATATTGCAAACAATGGAGAGAGAAAAAAGTTATACATTGTGATCCCTACCAGGGAATTACATAGGATACATTGTGATCCCTACCAGGGAATTACATAGGATACATTGTGATCCAGGGAATTACATAGGATACATTGTGATCCAGGGAATTACATAGGATACATTGTGATCCAGGGAATTACATAGGATACATTGTGATCCAGGGAATTACATAGGATACATTTGTATCTTCTTCACTCTCCACACACACACACTTATGGTTTTGTGAACATGAGGATTTCATTTTAATCATGGCAATGGGACTGGACAAGCTGATGGAGAAGGCCTTGGCCTGGTTGATTCTTCAGAGTGAGTTACTTTTGTTTGGTACATATGTAATGTGGCCCGGTTAAGAGGATGGTTACTACATGTTTGCAGAGGTAAACGGCCAGTAGACCGCTTCCTAACACACACAGACGCACACACAGGGTGTTTTAAGAGTGTAGAGGCAGACATGAGCCTAAGGTGTGGGTGTTACATATATTTACAGAGAAATTAGAAACATTACAAGGGATGTATTGTAATCGTTCATGGGGGGGGTGCCTTGTATGTGTCTGCTTCTGAGGGTGTGTAGGATTTTGGAATGAGGACAAGGGGTGAGGACATGTGTGTGAGTGTGAGGGGGAAGATGGTATGGGGTCTAGGTTTTAAGAGGGGTGTTAACATGTGAGGGGGGGGTTGGAGAGGGATCTTTCTTTAGCCTTTTAATGGGTGTGGGGTGCACTGATGACAAAGACATGGATTAGTTATATTAACCATGCTAGAAGGATGGGTGGATTATGGATGAACAAATGGATAATGAACAGGACTTAAGAAAAAAGTAAGGGGTAGAGAGTGAAAGGAGAGAGGAATGCTTAATAAACACACCTATCTACTTAGCAAATACATGCATTTTACTATTAATATAATCTGTATAGGAAATAGAACATTTCCAGTTCATTTATGGGATTTCTATTCACTTCCTAAATGGACTGAATTGGAAATTGACTTAAACCAAATTCTGCTGAAATCCATCCTATATGACCGATGTAAGTGGAAGCAGTAGTGATAACTGCACTTACTGTTATCATGCTATAATGGTCTGATGAAGTGTAATCATGAAAACCATTGACAGACAGACCGACCATCAGGGGGGAGTATTGTAAGGATCCCCTCTTTTCATTTGTGCCCCCTGCATGGTTAATCCCCCAGCCAGGTCACTCGTAATAAAAGTCCATATTGGACGTCCATTCACGTCTGGAGATGACATGGAAACCAGCCAGTAGGGGCAACAGCTGTTACCTTCAGGTAGTTTTCAGTTTTGCTCGGGCAGCGTTTCCCAAACTCTGTCTTCAAGATCCCAAGAGGTGCACTTTTTTTCTTATAGCACTACACAGCTGATTCAAATAATCAACTCATCTTCAAGCTTTGATCATTTGAATCAGCTGTGTAGTGTTAGGACAAAAAACAAGACGTGCACTCCTTGGGGTCCTGAGGATCGTGTTTGGGAAACGGTGTGCAAGGGTGTTGGGGATGGCGGATGGGCGTAAGCATCTACCTCTGATTCCAAACATTTCAAATTGTAATCCAGCTTGTTTTTGAGTTGTATGTTTTAAGCCTATCCCAAACCTTAACCACTTGGAGTTAATACTGTCACGTTCTGACCATAGTTCTGTTATCTTTGTTTTAGCAGGGTCAGGGCGTGAGTTGGGTGGGCAGTCTGTTTGTTTTTCTATGTTAGTTTTTGAGTTTGGCCTAGTATGGTTCTCAATCAGAGGCAGCTGTCAATTTTTGTCCCTGATTGAGAATCATACTCAGGGTTTCAGTAACCTTAAACACTTCAAAATGTGACATTTGCTACAACATCGAAATGTGACGTGAGAGAGAGAGAGAGAGAGAGAGAGAGAGACCACTGGCATGGAGAAGTCATTATTTTCATTTGTATGAACTCCAGGTCATAACGCATCATTCTGCTCTTGGGTAACAGATAAAGAGGGGGGAAAGGACAGGAGGACAGACAAGTGATTATGATACACTTGGGTGATAAGTAAATACAGCCTACATCCAAATACTGATGTCGCTATGGTTTCTATTATGCAGATGAGACACACACGCACAGCATCCAGGTTGTGATTACATTTGCCGGTGCATGATCCATTTCAAAATCTTAGCCGTTTTCATTTTATGCAGCTTTAATATGGATCATGTCCCCCATCGCTTAATCTGGAGAAATCTGAGCTGAGCCCAGCCAGGCATGGCAGGCAGGCTAACAGCTGACAGGCTACACCAGCTCTATACAGGCCAGCCATTGGGATAAATCTGTATTTACACTGAACAAAAATATGAACGCACATGTAAAGTGTTGGTCCCATGTTTCATGAGCTGAAATAAAAGATCCCAGAGAAAAAGCTTGTTTCTATGAAAGATTGACATCCCTGTTAGTGAACATTTCTCCTTGGCCAAGATAATCCACTCACCTGACAGGTTCTGAGGGAGCGTGCAACTGGCATGCTGACTGCAGGAATGTCCATCAGAGAACCTAATGTTAATGTCTCTACCATAAACTGCCTACAACGTAGTTTTTGGGAATTTGGCAGTACGGCCAAACAGCCTCACAACCGCAGACCACGTGTATGGAGTTGTGTGGGCGACCGGTTTACTGATGTCAACGTTGTGAACAGAGTAACCCATGGTGGTGTTATGTTATGGGCAGGCAAAAGCTAGACAATGAACACAATTGCATTTTGTCGATGGCAATTTGAATGAACAGAGAACCTGAGGCCCATTGTTGTGCCATTCATCCGCTGCCATGTTTCAGCATGATAATGCACATGTTGCAAGGATCTGTAAAGAATTCCTGTAAACTGACAATGTCCCAGTTCCTCCAGGGCCTGCATACTCACCAGTCATTTCACCCATTGAGCATGTTTGGGATGCTCTAGATGGACGCGTACGACAGCGTGTTCCAATTTCCTAACAATATCCATCAACTTCACACAGACATTGAAGAGGAGTGGGACAACATTCCACAGGCCACAATCAACAGCCTGATCAACACTATGTGAAGGAGATGTCGCAATGCATGAGGCAAATGGTGGTCACACCAGATACTGACTGGTTTTCTGATCCACGCCCCTACCCTTTTTTTAAGGGACTGTATCTGTGACCAATGCAGATAATTGACCAACAGATGCATCTGTACTCACAGTCATGTGAAATCCATAGATTAAGGCCTAATAAATGTATTTCAATTTCCTTATATGAGCTGTAACTCAGTAAAATCTTAATTGTTGCATGTTGCATTTAAATGCACTATTACACACATCGATGTTTTTGCCCTGAGCTATGCTATCTTTACTTTACTATCTTTACTTGTTTTGACAAAACAAATAAGTATAACACTTTTAAATTGACTGAAATGTGTTTTTCCCTGGATTGATGGGGCACCACGTGGTTTTGGATATTTCACATGACGTTTCAGCATGTGGACTTTCACATGTGATCACATAACCTTTCACATGTAAAATCGTGTGGTTTTAGAACACTTCACGTGATGATATTTCACATGTGATCACATAACCTTTCACATGTAAAATCGTGTGGTTTTAGAACACTTCACGTGATGATATTTCACATGTGATCACATAACCTTTCACATGTAAAATCGTGTGGTTTTAGAACACTTCACGTGATGATATTTCACATGTGATCACATAACCTTTCACATGTAAAATCGTGTGGTTTTAGAACACTTCACGTGATGATATTTCACATGTGATCACATAACCTTTCACATGTAAAATCGTGTGGTTTTAGAACACTTCACGTGATGATATTTCACATGACGTTTCAGCATGTAGATATATTTCATATGATATTTCCTTAGGTGATGCCCTGCAAACACAAATGAGTCATCAGCATGTCCCCAGAACATCACGCAGTTGCAGTGTTTAACATTTAATTTTGACACACTTTAACTAAATTGTGTTTTTTCATACAGTAATTATTATTATCAACATGTCCTCACCTGCGATTTCAACTCACAACCTCTTTGTTCACAGCATTCTGATCTTCCTGCTACGAATGTCTGTGTCAATAACTTATTTCACCCGTATCTCAGCTTGTTAAAAAATACACACAAAAAAAGTACTATATTTATTATAATGAGGATTAACATTAAAGCAGAATAAAATGTCCCACCAATATTAGACAACTATACAGAAAACCCTCAAATCGTTAAAATAAGTCAATGAAATGAATGATGAGAGAATAGTTAGATTAACTGATAACTAAAAAAGCAGTGTAGATAGCTCTCTTTTGTGAAGTGCAGAGACGTATTATAGGTAAGGAATCTGTAGGGTTCTTCTGAGAATTATACAGACTTTGTGGCGCAACAGAAAGATCAAAAAACTAAATCCAAAGGTTGTGAGTTCAAATCCCAGGTGGAAACATATTGAACAGTTAGCACTAAGCGATCATAATCTTAAAACTCCCATTTCATTACTTCCCTCAGATATGAAATAGCTGTTTTCACATGTGAAAACAAAAGAGACATATGAGGTCAGTTGTTTACATGTGAAACCATATGTTCACATGTATAACATTTATAGTTCACATAGAGTTCACCACCTTTTCAAGTGAGGATAATAACATGTTTTCACCTCATGTGAATTGTATAACATTTATAGTTCACATAGAGTTCACCACCTTTTCAGGTGAGGATAATAACATGTTTTCACCTCATGTGAATTGTATAACATTTATAGTTCACATAGAGTTCACCACCTTTTCAGGTGAGGATAATAACATGTTTTCACCTCATGTGAATTGTATAACATTTATAGTTCACATAGAGTTCACCACCTTTTCAGGTGAGGATAATAACATGTTTTCACCTCATGTGAATTGTATAACATTTATAGTTCACATAGAGTTCACCACCTTTTCAGGTGAGGATAATAACATGTTTTCACCTCATGTGAATTGTATAACATTTATAGTTCACATAGAGTTCACCACCTTTTCAGGTGAGGATAATAACATGTTTTCACCTCATGTGAATTGTATAACATTTATAGTTCACATAGAGTTCACCACCTTTTCAGGTGAGGATAATAACATGTTTTCACCTCATGTGAATTGTATAACATTTATAGTTCACATAGAGTTCACCACCTTTTCAGGTGAGGATAATAACATGTTTTCACCTCATGTGAATTGTATAACATTTATAGTT
This sequence comes from Oncorhynchus tshawytscha, assembly GCF_018296145.1. Taxonomy (NCBI): domain Eukaryota; kingdom Metazoa; phylum Chordata; class Actinopteri; order Salmoniformes; family Salmonidae; genus Oncorhynchus; species Oncorhynchus tshawytscha. The sequence goes on from NC_056456.1 coordinate 3,326,065, forward strand.
CACATAGAGTTCACCACCTTTTCAAGTGAGGATAATAACATGTTTTCACCTCATGTGAATTGCAGATTCACATGTGAAAAACTTCACTTGACAATCGAATTTGCACTTTTACAAAACTTGGTTTCATTGGTATCACATGTTGAAATTTTACATTCCCATGTTGTCATATTTATTTCACGAGATCATGCTTCACATGTGCTCAAATGTGATGGCATGGTTTTTCCACGGTTTTCTTATGAGTTCTACGTAAGGGCACACAGCAGAGCGAGAGAGCAATGATGTGGTGCACATATCTGCACATATGTGAAGTAGTATGCAATTCTCAGGGAACACTGAAAGTAGGCTCATGAGCAGGTATACAAAAGTACCAGAGAATCTCTTTTAAAAAATGTAAAGCTGAAAAGTCTTGACTCAATAACTATTCAACCCCTTTGTTATGACAAGCCTAAATAAGTTCAGGAGCAAAAATGTGTTTTACAAGACACATAATAAATTGCATGCACTCACTCTGTGCAATAATAGTGTTTAACCTGATGTTTTCATGACCACCCCTCTGTACTCCAAACAAACAGGTAACTGCCAAAATAAAGGAAACACTTGAGTAAATGAGGAATACAAAGTATATTGAAAGCAGACGTTTCCACGCAGGTGAGGTTCCTGAGTTACTTAAGCAATTAACATCCCATAATGTTTCGGGGCATGTACTGTATAATGGCTAGAGGAATAGATCTGAGACTTTGAGAGGGGTCTCCAAGGATCATAAGTGCTGTATCCCTTTCCTGCAGTCAAATGACCTTGTGGCCTCATGGTTGGAATGGTATTCATCTTTATCATCATTTCATAATGAAAAAAAATCTGTATTTTTATTCCTATATTACATATTAGATCACTAAAAAATACAACTTTTACATTACTGTGTCGTTGACAACTAAAATGGTTTGGCATACTCGGTATTCATATCCCAAAATAAAGAAATTATCTCACTACAATACATTTTAATAAGTAAGATCTTCTACCATGGAAAGGAAAATAGCTTGTCATTTCTGTGGAAAACTCTCCCTGATTAACTCTTTACTAATATTCAAGTTGACCTATTTGCTTATGGCCCTGCCCACAAATAACAACCTTTTTTTTTATTATATGAGGAAAAATGTTCCATCTTATTTGGAATGGCAAGCCAGACAAAATTAAATGTGCCTATTTATATAATGAATATGAATTCGGATGGCAGAATTTATTAAATGTTAAAGCATTTGACCTATCACTAATGATTTCAGTCATACAAAAGCTATACTTTAATCTGAACTGGTTCTCTAGCAGATTAGTAAGAATGTCTCACCCCATGTTCAAGAATGGCCCTTTATTCATACTACAACCTCTCAATTTCAGTTATTTGAAAATGAAATAATCTCCAAAATATTGCTATTTTAAAATTAGCCATAGAAAGTTGGTTGTAATTTCAGAAAAGACAGAAAAAATATTACAACAAATATTACTTTGAAACTCAAATATAATAAATGTTATTTTTGGAAGAAATTTTTAAAAACGGTATAATCTTTGTAAATGATATCATAAATATATGAACATTTCTGTTCTATCCAAAATTACAACCAACTAATTGCAGCCTTCAAGGCCTACCTTCAAACTCAGTGCCTCTTTTCTTGACATCATGGGAAAATCAAAAGAAACCAGAAAAAATTGTAGACCTCCACAAGTCTGGTTCATCCTTGGAAGCAATTTCCAAATGCCTGAAGGTACCACGTTCATCTGTATAAACAATAATACGCAAGTATAAACACCTACACCTACTCATTCAAGGGTTTTCTGTGAACATAGGGTTTTCTTTATTTTTTTACTATTTTCTACATTGTAGAATAATAGTGAAGACAACAAAACTATGAAATAACATAGGGAATGACATAGTAACCAAAAAATTGTTTAAAAAAATACTAATCTTTTTTACATTTGAGATTATGCCAAGAATGTGCAAAGCTGTCATCAAGACAAAGGGTTGCTACTTTGAAGAATCTAAAATATATTTAGATTTGTTTAACACTTTTTCTGTTCCCTACATTATTACATGTTATTTCATAGTTTTGATGTCTTCACTATTATTCTACAATGTAGGACATAGTAAAAATACAGAAAAACCTTTGAATGAGTAGGTGTGAACTTTTGACTGGTACTGTATATATTTATAAATAAAAACATACAGGGGATTGGAAATGATGCAGATAATTACATTGATAGAAGCCACAATATATGTTGAAATATTAAAGCTGATCCACCGCCTAAAAAAATGCCCTGCAAAGAATGGGAACCTATTGGAGATGGGTAAAAAATAAAATATAAAGCAGCCATTGAATATCCCTTTGATAACTACAGCGCATTTGGAAAGTATTCAGACACCTTGACTTTTAACATGTTTTGTTACGTTACAGCCTTATTCTAAAATGGATTGAATAAATAAAAATCCTCAATCTACACACTATGCCCCATAATGGCAAAGAAAAAACAAGTTTTTAGAAATGTTTGCAAATGTATTAAAAATAAAAAAAACATACCTTATTTACATAAGTTTTCAAATCCTTTGCTGTGAGTCTCGAAATTGACGTGCATCCTGTTTACATTAATCATTCTTGAGATGTTCTACAACTTGATTGTTGTCTACCTGTGGAAAATCCAATTGATTGGTTATGATTCGGAAAGGCACACACCTGTCTATATAAGGTCCCACAGTTGACAGTGCATGTCAGACCAAAAACCAAGCAATGAGGTCGAAAGAATGGACCGTAGAGCTCCGAGACAAGATTGTGTTGAGGCACAGATCTGGGAAAGGCTACCGAAAAATGTTTGCATCCTTGAAGGTCCCTAAGAACACGTTGGCCTCCATCATTCTTAAATGGAAGAAGTTTGGAACCACCTAGACTCGTCCTAGAGCTGACCGCACGGCCAAATTGAGCAATTAGGGGAGCAGGGCCTTGGTCAGGGAGGTGACGAAGAACCTGATGGTCACTCTGACAGAGCTCCAGAGTTCCTCTGTGCAGATTGGAGAACCTTCCAGAATGACAACCATCTCTGCAGGACTCTACCAATCAGGCCTTTATTGTAGAGTGGCCAGACAGAAGCCATTACTCCGTAAAAGGCACATGACAGCCCTCTTGGAGTTTGCCAAAAGGCATCTAAAGGACTCAGACCATGAGCAACAAGATTCTCTGATCTGATGAAACCAAGATTGATCTCTTTGGTCTGAATGCCAGTGTCACGTCTGGAGGAAACCTGGCACCATCCCTACGGTGAAGCATGGTGGTGGTAGCATCATGCTGTGGTTCACCTTCCAACAGGACAACAACCCCAAGCACACAGCCAAGACAATGCAGGTGGGGCTTCGGGACAAGTCTCTGAATGTCCTTGAGTGGCCCAGCCAGAGCCTGAACTTGAACCCAATCGTACATCTCTGGAGAGACCTGAAAATAGCTGTGCAGCAACACTCCCCATCCAACCTGACAGAGCTTGAGATTATCTGCAGAGAAGGATGGGGGAAACTCCCCAAATACAAGTGTGCCAAGCTTGTAGCTTCATACCCAAGAAGACTTGAGGCTGTAATCGCTGCCAAAGGTGCTTCAACAAAGTACTGAGTACTGGTCTGAATACTTATATAAATGTGATTTTTTTTTTTTTTCTTCTTTTTAATAAATTTGCTTTGTTATTATTGGTTATTGTGTGTAGATTGGTGAGGGAAATAAACATTTAAAATAAGGCTGTAGTGTAACAACATTTTGAAAACGGGGTCTGAAAACTTTACGAATGTATATCCCGTTACTCATCAATATGAAAGCAGATCTAATTAAATGGAGCGCCCATAACTCTTACAGGTAGAATAAACCTTCCAGACTTGGAATTGTTTCAACTCACCACCCAAGACTCTTACTAGCGATACATAGTTTAATACACTAAAGAGTAACAAACAAGAGGGACATATTGAAGATGTGCTCATCCCCAGAATATTTTCACGAGTATATTTTCAAAGGATAAATGACATTAACAACTTCATAGTTAATGAAGAAAATGAAATGTATTCTACAGGATCCAACATCCCAAAAAACACAACCCTATGGAACAATCCTAGCTTTTCAGAATTCACAGACAAATTGGTCCACATAGAAAAATAAATGTATAGAAACCGTAAATGACTGCTGTAAAGTGCAACATTTATGGGCGGAGTTAGAATGTAAATGTACTTCTAATCTGTCTGTCTGAATATTTCAAGACATGGCATATGAGGGTGCAATGAGATTCCCGATACTTTTCTTGTCAATCATCTTGAAAAAACAAATATTTTAAAACTCCAGCCAGGACACCCGTGATACAAGTCAGTATTTGACATCCATCCATGTCTGAGGACATCTGCAGATGATGTGGAAACTGGCCACAACAGTGAGCACTGTTACCTTCAAATAGGTTTCGGTTTTGCTAGGGCGTTGTAGACGGGGATTTTTTCATTTTACCTTTATTTAACCAGGCAAGTCAGTTAAGAACAAATCCTTATTTTCAATGATGGCCTAGGAACAGTGGGTTAACTGCCTGTTCAGGGGCAGAACGACAGATTTGTACCTTGTCAGCTCGGGGATATGAACTTGCAACCATTTGGTTACTAGTCCAACACTCTAACCACTAGGCTACCCTGCTGCCCATGGCAGAAGGGCTTAAGCATCTGCCTCCGATTCCAGTTTGCAAGAATTATATTTTTGTTTTAAGCCTTGCCTGAACCATTCAGAGTTAATGCCTAAACTTAACATTAAACACTTTTAAATTTTACTTTTGAAAAACTTGAATGAACGTATAATTCTGATGTAAGACTCAGAGCTAGTTGTATGAACGTATAATTCTGATGTAAGACTCAGAGCTAGTTGTAAAAACTTTAACACAAATGTTCTGATGTAAGACTCAGAGCTAGTTGTAAAAACTTTAACACATGTCAAATGCTTTATTGTCTTGGGGTTGAAAATGTGTGGGCGACAATAAATGGTGCAATTTGAGGTCATGTGGCTGAGAGTGATGCGAGCGCTGGAGATCAAATCAAATCCAATTTTATTGGTCACATACACATGGTTAGCAGATGTTAATGCGAGTGTAGCGAAATGCTTGTGCTTCTAGTTCCGACAATGCAGTAATAACCAACAAGTAATCTAGCTAACAATTCCAAAACTACTACCTTATACACACAAGTGTAAAGGGATAAAGAATATGTACATAAAGATATATGAATGAGTGATGGTACAGAGCGGCATAGGCAAGATGCAGTAGATGGTATCGAGTACAGTATATACATATGAGATGAGTATGTAAACAAAGTGGCATAGTTTAAAGTGGCTAGTGATACATGTATTACATAAAGATGCAGTAGATGATATAGAGTACAGTATATACGTATACATATGAGATAAATAATGTAGGGTATGTAAACATTATATTAAGTAGCATTGTTTAAAGTGGCTAGTGATATATTTTACATCAATTCCCATCAATTCCCATTATTAAAGTGGCTGGAGTTGAGTCAGTGTGTTGGCAGCAGCCACAGTCTGATGGCCTTGAGATAGAAGCTGTTTTTCAGTCTCTCGGTTCCAGCTTTGATGCACCTGTACTGACCTCGCCTTCTGGATGATAGCGGGGTGAACAGGCAGTGGCTCGGTGGTTGTTGTCCTTGATGATCTTTATGGCCTTCCTGTGACATCGGGAGGTTTAGGTGTCCTGGAGGGCAGGTAGTTTGCCCCCGGTGATGCGTTGAGCAGACCTCAGTACCCTCTGGAGAGCCTTACGGTCGTGGGCGGAGCAGTTGCCGTACCAGGCGGTGATACAGCCCGACAGGATGCTCTCGATTGTGCATCTGTAGAAGTTTGTGAGTGCTTTTAGTGACAAGCTGAATTTCTTCAGCCTCCTGAGGTTGAACAGGTGCTGCTGCGCCTTCTTCACGATGCTGTCTGTGTGGGTGGACCAATTCAGTTTGTCTGTGATGTGTACGCCGAGGAACTTAAAACTTACTACCCTCTCCACTACTGTTCCATCGATGTGGCTAGGGGGTGTTCCCCTATCCACATCGTTTCCTGAAGTCCACAATCATCTCCTTAGTTTTGTTGACATTGAGTGTGAGGTTATTTTCCTGACACCACACTCCGAGGGCCCTCACCTCCTCCCTGTAGGCCGTCTCGTCGTTGTTGGTAATCAAGCCTACCACTGTTGTGTCGTCCGCAAACTTGATGGTTGAGTTGGAGGCGTGCGTGGCCACGCAGTCGTGGGTGAACAGGGAGTACAGGAGAGGGCTCAGAACGCACCCTTGTGGGGCCCCAGTGTTGAGGATCAGCGGGGTGGAGATGTTGTTACCTACCCTCACCACCTGGGGACGGCCCGTCAGGAAGTCCAGTACCCAGTTGCACAGGGCGGGGTCGAGACCCAGGGTCTCGAGCTTGATGACGAGTTTGGAGGGTACTATTGTGTTAAATGCTGAGCTGTAGTCGATGAACAGCATTCTCACATAGGTATTCCTCTTGTCCAGATGGGTTAGGGCAGTGTGCAGTGTGGTTGAGATTGCATCGTCTGTGGACCTATTTGGGCGGTAAGCAAATTGGAGCGGGTCTAGGGTGTCAGGTAGGGTGGAGGTGATATGGTCCTTGACTAGTCTCTCAAAGCACTTCATGATGACGGAAGTGAGTGCTATGGGGCGGTAGTCGTTTAGCTCAGTTACCTTAGCTTTCTTGGGAACAGGAACAATGGTGGCCCTCTTGAAGCATGTGGGAACAGCAGACTGGGATAGGGATTGATTGAATATGTCCGTAAACACACCAGCCAGCTGGTCTGCGCATGCTCTGAGGGCGCGGCTGGGGATGCCGTCTGGGCCTGCAGCCTTGCGAGGGTTAACACGTTTAAATGTTTTACTCACCTCGGCTGCAGTGAAGGAGCGTCTTCTGTTTTGGTTGCGGGCCGTGTCAGGGGCACTGTATTGTCCTCAAAGCGGGCAAAAAAGATGGGGGTGTGAGCAGGTGGGTCTGGGCAGGTGTGATGTCGTTGATGTTTGTGTGCATCTGTATGTAGTCGTGCATTGTATAAAAATAATAATAATATTAATAATATGCATTGAGCATGGTGAAGTTATTAATCCCATTTTGGATGCATCAATACACCCAGTCACTACAAAAATACAGGCATCCTTCCTAAATCAGTTGCCTGAAAGTAAGGAAACCACTCAGGGATTTTACCATGAGGCCAATGGTGATTTGAAAACAGTTACAGAGTTGAATGTCTGTGATAGGAGATAACTAAGTATGGATCAACAACATTGTAGTTACTGCACAATACTAACCTAAAAGACTGAGTGAAAAGAAGGAAGCTTGTACAGAATACAAATATTCCAATAAATCCAATATATTTTCATCATATTTTCAGGCATGGGTGGTGGCTGCATCAAGTTATGGATATGCATGTCATCAGCAAGGACAAGGCAGTTTTTTGGGATAGACTGTAAAGAAACAGAATAGAGCTAAGCACAGACAAAATCCTAGAATAAAACCTGGTTCAGTCTCCTTTCCAACAGACTCCAACAGACAAATTCACCTTTCAGCAGGACAGTAACCTAAAACACAAGGCCAAATATACACTGGAGTTGCTTACCAAGATGACATTGAATGGTCCTGAGTGGCCTAGTTACTGTTTTGACTTAAATTGGGTTGAAAATCTATGGCAACAACCAACTTGACAGAAGAATTTAAAAAGAATAATGGAATAATGGGCAAATATTGTACAATCCAGGTGTGCAAAGTTCTTAAAGACTTACCTAGAGTGGCACAGCGGTCTAAGGCACCACATCTCAATACTGGAGGCGTCACTACATACACCCTGAATCCAGGCTGTATCACAACCGGCAGTGATTGGGAGTCCCATAGGGCGGCGCACAATTGGCCCAGCGTCGTCCGGGTTTGGCCGGTGTAGGCTGTCATTGTAAATAAGAATTTGTTCTTAATTTAAATGACTTGCCTAGTTAAATGAAGGTTTTTGTCTTTTTTTACGTTTTTTGAAAAATGTATCCCACTTTGTAAGTCAAGAGATGTGAATACTTTCTGTATGGGAGGGAAAAGGTTATGAGGGACTAGGAATGGGGCACAAGGGTTGTGGTGTGTTTGGGTGGGGTATCGTGTCTAGCAGCAGGAGCCTTTCTCCCAAACATGCACATGCACAAGCACACACAATAAGTGAAGGGGAAGAGGGCTTTGCTTGCTGGACCCATTTTTCCTGAGGGTGCGAGGGGAGTTAAGAGGATTTAGTCATTCACTTTTTTGGGATAGGGGGCAGTATTCGGAAGTTTGGATGACTGAGGTGCCCAAAGTAAACTGCATGTTACTCAGGACCAGAAGCTAGAATATGGAATGACCTAGTCAAAGCCCAGACCTCAATCCAATTGAGAATCTGTGGTATGACTTAAAGATTGCTGTACACCAGCGGAACCCATCCAACTTGAAGGAGCTGGAGCAGTTTTGCCTTGAAGAATGGGCAAACATCCCAGTGGCTAGATGTGCCAAGCTTTGGGATAGGGGGCAGTATTTTGACGTCTGGATGACAAGTGTGCCCAAAGTAAACTGCCTGTTACTCAGGCCCAGAAGATAGGATATGCATATAATTGGTAGATTTGGATAGAACACTGTTAAAATAATGTCTGTGAGTATAACAGAACTGATATGGCAGGTAAAAACCTGAGGAAAATCCATCCAAGAAGTGGGATATTTTTGAAACAGGTACTTTTATATTAAATGCCTATGCAGTTTGTAATGGGTTAGGACCCAGATTGCAGTTCCTATGTCAACAGTCTTTAGACATTGTTTCAAGCGTGTTTTCTGAAAAATGAAGAAGAATGAGACCATTTTGTAAGTGAACTGTAGAATGAAGCAAAGCTTGTTTGCGCTCGTGATTGATTGCGCGCCCTTCATTGTTTTTCCTTTCTATTGAATACGTTAACGTCCGGTTGAAATATGATCAATTATTTAGATAGACAACCTGAGGATTAACCTCTTTGAACCACCCCTCCCGGATCCGGGATAATTGTCATCAGCAACGCTGAATAGCATAGAGCAACAGTCAAATAATATTACTAGAAAATATTAATATTCATGAAATCACAAGTGCAATATAGGAAAACACAGCTTAGCCTTTTGTTAACCTTTTGTAACTAGGGGGCAGTATTTTCATTTTTGGATAAAAAACGTTCCCGTTTTAAACGGGATATTTTGTCACGACAAGATGCTCGACTATGCATATAATTGACAGCTTTGGATAGAAAACACTCTGACGTTTCCAAAACTGCAAAGATATTGTCTGTGAGTGCAACAGAACTGATGTTACAGGCGAAACCCAGATAAAAATCCAATCAGGAAGTGCCCCATATTTTGAAAGCACTGCATGCCAATGACTCCTTATATGGCTGTGAATGGGCTACGAATTAACTTACGCTTTCTGCGTATTCCCCAAGGTGTCTACAGCATTGTGACAGCTTTTTACGCATTTATGTTGAAGAATAGCCGTAAGGGACCACATTGAGCAAGTGGTCACATGATGGTTCCCGCAGAAAATCTTGCGTAAAGTACTGAGGTAGCCATTATTCCAATCGCTTCTAATGAGAAACCAATTGTCCCGACGGATATATTATCGAATAGATATGTGAAAAACATGATGACATGTTGATTCTAAACAACGTTTGCCATGCTTCTGTCGATATTATGGAGCTAATTTGGAAAAAAGTTTGGCGTTGTAGTGACCGCATTTTCCGGTCGATTTCTCAGCCAAACGTGAAGAACAAACGGGAGCTATTTCGCCTACAAAAATAATATTTTTGGAAAAAAGGAACATTTGCTACCTAACTGAGACTCTCCTGAGTGAAAACATCCGAAGTTCTTCAAAGGTAAATTATTTAATTTGATTGCTTTTGAAAATGTGAAATGTGAAATGTGAAAATGTTGCCTGCTGCTAGCAGAGCCTAGCATAGCATTATGCCATGATAAACTTACACAAATGCTTTTCTAACGTTGGCTGTAAAGCATATTTTGAAAATCTGAGATGACAGTGTGATTAACAAAAGGCTAAGCTGTGTCTCAATATATTTCATTTGTGATTTTCATGAATAGGAACATTTTCTAGGGATATTTATGTCCGCTGCGTTATGCTAATTAGTTTGAGGCGATGATTACGCTCCCGCATGCGGGATGGGTAGTATCAAGAAGTTTTAATCACCCTGTCGTCTCAGATTTTGAAATTATGCTTTACAGCGAAAGCAATCCAAGCATTTGTGTAAGTTTATCGATAGCCTAGCATAGCATTATGTACACTTAGCATCGGGAAGCTTGGTCATGAAAATCAGAAAAGCAATCAAATTAACCGTTTACCTTTGATGATCTTCGGATGTTTTCACTCACGAGACTCCCAGTTACACAGAAAATGTTCCTTTTGTTCCATAAAGATTTTTTTATACCCAAAATACCGACGTTTGTTTGTCGCGTTATGTTCAGAAATCTACAGGAAAGAGCGGTCACGACAGCGCAGACGGAAATTCCAAATAGTCTTTATAATGTCCACATAAACATGTCAAACGTTTTGTCAAACGTTCCTCATGTAGTTTTTAAAATATATATTCGATAATATATCAACCGAGTGTGTAGCTTTTTCCATAACAGCGGGAGGAACAATGGCCGTTTTACTCAATTGCGCACCAACTCACTCTGAGAGCCCCCACCTCTCCACTTACGCAATGTGATCCTTCACGCTCATTCTTCAAAATAAAAGCCTGAAACTATGTCTAAAGACTGTTGACACCTTAGGGAAGCCACAGAAAAAGGAATCTGGTTGATATCCCTTTAAATGGGCAATAGGGATGCATAAGAACAGAGAGATTTAAAAAACAGGGGAACTTCCTGATTGGATTTTCCTCAGGTTTTAGTCTGCAATACCAGTTCTGTTTAACTCACAGACAAACAATTGACAGTTTTGGAAGTGTTTTCTATCCTAATCTGTCAATTATATGCATATTCTAGCATCTGGTCCTGAGAGATAGGCTGTTTACTTTTGGAACGTTATTTTTCCAAACATAAAAATAGTGCCCCCTAGCGTCAAGAGGTTTTCAAAGTAAGTAGTTGAAGATAATATTAATGTCCAATGTATGCATCCTTGAGGAACACCAAACATACTTAATCCCATCATTATCAAATAATTGAGCATTTAAAATCACAACTAAACAAAACAATATATTTCCGTTTCTCATTCTCTCTTTTACTCTTACCCCTTTTCTTTCTCCCCCAAACCTCCCTCTCTCTAACCCCCCTGCCCTTCCTTTTCTCTTCAGTAGCACATTGTCTGTTTCATTGGCTGGACACACATGCACAAAACACATAAGTAGACTGTAACTGTAAACTAAGCCAATACCTCCCCAGCCCCAATCCTCTAACCCCTTCCACTCACACACACACACACACACACACACACACACACACACACACACACACACACACACACACACACACACACGTCACTATCATTATGTGCCATTACCCAGTCCCAAATCCTTACCCCTCTCCAACCTCTGTCCTTCCAGACAGACAGGCTAATCAATCTGGTTTTCTTATGCTTTTCTATCCTTCTCCATCCTTCACTTTACACAATGGGATTTAGTATCTTTCCATTTTTCCTCTCTTGCCTTCTCTCTCTTTCTATCACATTACTCTCTCTGCCCCTTCTCTGACTATTTTTCTCTCTGCCCTCCGCTCTCCACTTCTGTGTCGCTGTCACCTTCTATCTATTCCTCTCTCTCTCCTCCCCCACTCACTGTTACCCACTGTCTGTTTCTCTCTCCATCGCTATCTTTCTGTAATCAAAATGGTAAAACACTAAAACCTGTTAGGCAGTAAATCAGGTTTAATCTCGGGCTTGAAGAAAAGATGAACAGTAATCCACATCTGTCCATAGAAATGTTCACCGCTCATATTTCAGACCTCATCCAGCCCTGCTGGCTAAGCCCTTTATGTGTGTGTGTATGGAGGGGGTGTTGGTTCTTCTATCCTTGTGGGGACCTAAAATCCCCCAAAATCCCCACAAGGATAGTAAAACAAGGAACATTCTCCCTTGTGGGGACATTCCCCACATCCCAATGAGGACAACGGCAATTTTAGGGTTAGGCTAAATGGCTGGTTCAGCCAGCCAGTTCCTGTCGGGTTGTTGCCATGGCCAGACCAATTAGAGACTGCATGATCTGTGGTAAACGCAAACTTACGAGGCTGGATCGTCATCTACGGTCGGTTCAAAAACTAAAAACTATGAGCCAGATGTACAGAGAAGCTATGCAGGCATCTTCGTCTACCTAGTTACCAGTGAATACCACAGTGTCAGTGAATACAGCCACAGCCGGATCCCCATCCTCCTATGATGAGAGCAACCTTCCATCTGGGCAACGGGCGAGAGCAAACTTCCAGGGACGGACGAGAGCAAACCTCCAGGGACGGACGAGAGCAAACCACCAGGGACGGACGAGAGCAAACCACCAGGGACGGACGAGAGCAAACCACCAGGGACGGATGAGTTCTGTTATACTCACAGACATTATGTCAACAGTTTTAGAAACTTTAGACTGTGTTGTCCACATCTACCAATTATATGCATATCCTGGCTTCTGGGCCTGAGGAACAGGCTTTTTACTTTGGGCACGCTTTTCATCTGGACGTCAAAATACTGCCCCCTATCCTTAAGAAGATTTAAATGTATTTGGCTATGGTGTATGTAATCTTCCGACTTCAACTGTATATATTAAATATACTTCCCGGGGGTCTGTCAGTCCCCCGGAAGCCCCTTCCCTCACCCCAGACCTTTTTTCTCTCACCTTCTAACACAATTATTCTATATTGTACTTTATCCGAAAATGGATTTGATTACATGACAGTGCACATCTAAAAAAAACATCCAGATTGGACTTTTAATTTTCTAGTTATTTGACCCCCCTGGTAGGGTGACACCTAAGCTCTGTGAGGTGCAGAGCTTATTTCTAAATTTCGGCCTCTCTTGTAGTAGCCCCATTCTGTTCCAGGTCAACCAGACAAGTACCGGTGCGATATGAGAAACCTGATTTTATCTCTCACCATATCTCTAACATGGTAAGAGATAGAGACTCCATGTCTTTTTTCCACACCTAGGTGGGATGTTGGGCGGCCACCCAAAAGTTGATATGGTGGTCATTCCGGTTTGGGCCATTATCCCTCCGGCAACCCTGACGGTTGATATCTCAGCCCTTGGGAGGGTCAAACACTTCTGGGTAGGTGCAAATTGATGGCTGGGTTGGTTGCTCGGATCCTGTGATGGTTCCACCATGGTTGATACATGTTTTCTAGCCGGCTTCACTCCTTCTGACTGAAATTAAGGCTCCAGCTTGTGTGTGGGCGGATATTAGGCACTGACCTCGGCTGGTGCTCACTCCCTGCGTTCCGCTCATTTCCCCACGGTTCCTCATTGTTGTCCAGACAGTTTCACGCCTACTGACCATTTGGCATTCATGATCATTTGGAGACAGTTCACACCGCTCCTCAAATACACTCCAGCCGAGACCCGTCTGAGCGAGACCCAGTTGACCCTTCTTTCTCAGATATATATTTCTCAAACGCTGTCGTTGGCTCCTTTGCGCGGTTCGTATAAAATGGTCTGTTATTTTCTTGTCTATTCCTAGGGAGAACTTGACCAGGATAGGGCTCTGGTCCTAGCCTGAGCCTGGTTCCCCATTTATCTCCATCGCCTGAGTTGTTCCCGACTGGTTGTCCTCTCCTATCCCTAGTATGCACGGCTTCACGGCCATGTAGGATGGGGACTTGGGACAGTTGGTCAAACGGGTCTCCCCTCCTCTCTCTCACAGGGGAACATGGGATAGGGTCCCGGTGGGTATTCCCAACTCAGCTCAAACTGCCGAACTGATTAAAATTGAGAAGGTGAGCCCAGACGCCCAGGGTTTGTTTTCACGAGTAGTCAGAAAAGTTACCGTCGGCTGGGTAAGGTAGGGGGCTCATGCCCCTCGCCTCTCTCTCTGTTGTTGCTTGGGTTGGGCTCCAAAGAGCTCTATTGCCTCCCTTTATAAATAGAACACGGACCTGAAATACATATGGCCCTTTTGGGCCTTAGCTTCGGCTAAAACCAAAGTTTAGGTTCTTGACACTGTGATGTGGTTGAGGGTTATCACCCTAGCAGCTCCACTTCATTCAATGGCCTTAGCCCTTTTTCAGGGGCTGTCTCTTTGGCTAAAACACTGGCTACCAGGTACACATTATAAGGTCCAAGGGCAAGAGAGTGAGAGGTGGGCAGGCGAGTAGAGAAGAGATGACAGGGTGGCTGAGCCCTGGAAGATGAGTCGTGCCCACAGAGAAAGAGTGGGCAATTTAATAATTGTTAACCTGTTGCGTCGAGCCATCCCGGATCCGGGATCGTGAATACAGCCTCAAGCTCATTACCATAACGCAACGTTAACTATTCATGAAAATCGCAAATGAAATGAAATTAATATGCTAGCTCTCAAGTGGGCATTTCATTTCTCGCCTATGTGAGTGGGCATTTCAAATGAAATTAATATGCTAGCTCTCAAGCTTAGCCTTTTGTTAACAACACTGTCATCTCAGATTTTCAAAATATGCTTCTCAACCATTGCAAAATAAGCATTTGTGTAACGTCTAGCGCAGCTAGCGTAGCATTTAGCGTTAGCATTAGCAGGCAACATTTTTACAAAAACCAGAAAATCATTCAAATAAAATCATTACCATTGAAGAACTTCAGATGTTTTCAATGAGGAGACTCTCAGTTAGATAGCAAATGCTCCGTTTTTCCTGAAAGATGATTTGTTTAGGAGAAATTGCTCCATTTGGTGCGTCACGTTTGGCTACCCCAAAAAAAACGAAAATTCAGTCTTCAAAACGTCGAACTTTTTTCCAAATTAACTCCATAATATCGACTGAAACATGGCAAACGTTGTTTAGGACCAATCCTCAAGGTGTTTTTCACATATCTCTTCGATGATATATCATTCGTGGAAGTGTGCTTTCCCCTCTGAATCCCAGGAGAAAATGCCTGTGGCTGAAGATTACGCACCAATTTAGACAAAGTACACCGGGCGGACCCGTGGTAAATGTAGTCTCTTATGGCCAATCTTCCAATGATATGCCTACAAATACGTCACAATGCTGCAGACACCTTGGAGAAACGATAGGAAGGGCAGGCTCATTCCCGGCGCATTCACAGCCATATAAGGAGACAATAGAAAACAGAGCTTCGAAAATTCTGCCCATTTCCTGGTTAAAGTATCATCTTGGTTTCGCCTGTAGCATGAGTTCTGTGGCACTCACAGATAATATCTTTGCAGTTTTGGAAACCTTAGTGTTTTCTTTCCAAAGCTGCCAATTATATGCATAGTCGAGCATCTTTTCGTGACAAAATATTGCGCTTAAAACGGGCACGTTTTTCTATCCATAAATTAAAAGAGCGCCCCCTATATCCAAGAAGTTAAGGTCAACGTCATTGTGAACTTTATCAAGCACCAGCGCATTTTAGCCAAAAAACCTGGTTGCCTCAGCCAGGAAGCTGAATCTTAGACAATAACCCCAAGCACACATCAAAAACCACCAAGAAATCTACAAAAAAAATTATCCAAATTGCAATGGCTATCAATGGCAGTCTACGAACATGAACCTCATTGTTTACCTGTGGTTTGAATTGAAGAGGGTAGTCAACAAGTGCAGACAAAGGAGGATGTGGAAAGATTCTGTATGGAGGAATGGTCTCTCCCAATGTGTTCTCTAATCTCATAAAATATTTTACAAAACGGCTCAGTGTTGTGCGTAGCGGGAGAGGTGGGCGGGCCGGGGATGCTGGATGATTTAAAACAGCGGTGCCAGTCATTTTTACCTCTTTTTTTATCTTATTTGTTAAGTTTAACAATGAACAATGCTTTATTTTGAAAAAAGGTAGTAAAATGTATCTGTGCAAAGGTCCGCCCACAAAAGTGCTAGGTCTCTTTAAATATCCCTCATCAAAAGTAGTGATTTCTCTTTAGAAAGGCCGCCATCAATCAACATTTATCTTCATTTCAGTCACTTTTAGTTAGGCCTTTTCTCCTTAGCTCTCCATTGAATCAATTATTTTAGACTTCCATATCTTCAGCACAGCTTATATCCAAAGCGCACACATTACAAAAGTGACGTTGATCTGTAGATAACAACCTCGAGGGCAAGAAGAAAAGAGTGCTCAACAACTGTAGTTTAGTTGTTTGTGTCGGGAGCGAGTGTTCAGAGACAGGCGTGGATACGGGCTCTGTGCATCATGTAAGCAGGCTGCCACCGGAGAGCTGTGTGTCCCCACCTTTGGATGCGGGGAGATAGGCGCGCTCAACCTCTTTTCGGGAGTCCCGTTCATTTCCTTCACATGTGCACAATCAAGAGGGGAAAGAGAAGCACACAGAAATGTCGCCTCTCCATTTGGGTTAGAGCGTATCGTTGGCGAGCAAGCCTATATCACGCGTTAGGACATGCATTATTGGTAGCCCACGTGAGATTTCACACCACAATTATTGATCGCATATTTCTAAAACTTTTAACACTTCAACCATGAGAAGAAATATGAAAGTTCTTCATCACCAGGTGACCCTCCCCCTTAATGCTCTATAATGAATACCTCAGTGGCCTTTGACCTCTAGTGGATTGCTGCCAGGGCCTGTCTTCATCAACTTCAGGGTACTTCCGGTCCTGTATCTGGAGGAAGCAGAGGTATTACCTCTTCCAACCATTAATGTCTACCAAACATTAGAGTGTGTGGAGTGTACACTGTCCAGCTGTGGACTGTATTTCTCTAGGTTTAAGGGAAAGGGGGATACCTAGTCAGTTGTACAACTGAAATGTGTCTTCCGCAGTAACCCAACCCCTCTGAATCAGAGAGGTGCGGGGGCTGCCTTAAATCGACATCCACTTCTTCACAAGCCCTGTTACCTTGTGGCCAGTATGGGCTTTGTCTGGTTTTAGTACACATACACACACCGCTGTTTGACCACTGTGGACTCTGAAGTTAGGAAGAGGTGTTTCCACAGCTCTCAAGCTGTGGTGTGGGTCTTCTGGTCCTTTGTGGGCACCGCCCATGCGTACCTGGAAAACACATCAACCATCACCAGTAAGTAGGGACAAGGCCACCATTTCGATTGGGGCACTAGTTGAAACTGGAAGCATGGCACATGGGAAGAGTGCCCAGGTTTTACTCACCACACGTTTTGACATCTATATTTTAGATCCTTATTTGAGTATCTGCTCTCATTTTTGGCCAAAAGAAATCTTGCTTTAGTGCACCTGCCTGACTACACTACATGTCAAAAAGTATGTGGACACATGGTTGTCGAACATCTCACTCCAAGATCATTGGCATTAATATGGAGTTGGTCCCCCCCTTTGCTGATATAACAGCCTCCACTCTTCTGGGAAGGCTTTCCACTAAATGTTAGAACATTGCTGTGGGGACTGGCTTCCATTCAGTCACAAGAGCCTTAGTGAGGTCGGCACTGATGTTGGGCGATTAGGCCTGGCTCACAATCGGCATTCCAATTCCTCCCAAAGGTGTTCGATGGGGTTGAGGTAAGGGCTCTGTGCAGGCCAGTCAAGTTCTTTCACACCAATTTCAACAAACTATTTCTCTATGGACCTCGCTTTGTGCACGGGAGGCATTGTCATGCTGAAACAGGAAAGGGCCTTTCCCAAATTTTTGCTACAAAGTTGGATGCACAGAATCGTGTAGAATGTCCCGTTCTGTGAGCTTGTGGGGCCTAGATAGCTCACGTGAACTTGTAGGACCAGGGTATGGTACGCTACTTTCTAAATGTCCCGTACTGAAAAAAAACAGTCTTCTGGCAAACAGTTGTGGCAAACCTTTGGCAAATGTGTCGTAAATTTGTGTCAAGCTCCTATTTTCACATGCAAATTCGTTTTTTGGCAAACTGTTGCGGTAAATTTGCGAAAACTTGTGAACTTCTGGCAAATAATTCAGGTAAACTTGAAATTTGCTTGAAATTTATTGCAAACTCAATATGAATATGTAAATTAGATCAAGTCAGTTACTTGAAATGTTGTATCTACATTAACTAAATCAAATATAACTTACTTCTCAAAGAAAAAACTAAACATACTAAATGTAGTAAATATACTAAACATGTTTTCAATGTCTTAAATTAAATCCAATACAAAATCTTCAACATGGTAATGAAGAAAAAGAGCAAAGACAGAATATTTCCCCAGTAAGTGGTTTATTTAATATTTTTATGTAGCTACAACACTTACATGAGAGAAATGTGAACACTAGGAGATGTTTACCTTAAGATGTTTAAAAGGGCAACTACAGAATAATGCACAAGAGCCAAGTGTTAACCGAGCAATAGTTTTCAACCAATGTAAGTTTAAAATAAATTTACCAAATAGGAGATGGCGGCCCTGTGGAAGTCCTTCGTCCAAATCCTGTTGAAATCAAAATTAGGACACTGAAAACAATTACTGAAAATATTTTATTTTGGCATCTTAATTATTATTTTTAATGAATTATTGTTACACTTTATAAAATGCTGGATTAAAAATATCCCAACTTGGGTCATATCGACAACCCAGCTCTGGGCCAATATTGGCCAAACACAGCATTGGGTTAATTCAACCCCTAACCCAGTGCCTTGGGTTGAGAGCTTAACCCTGCTGCTGGGAAAATTAGACTATATTGCTGGGATAAAACAACCCAGGGTTATGACATAAACTCAGTATATTCACTTAGGTGATGGCTGAGTATTTTTGATGCAATCCTTGGGTCATTTTCAATGTAATCCTAATTTCAATTAGCTTCTATATTTTTGCATTCTCTACCATCCCACCCCCTCCTTTTCCTACACACAATTAAGATACAATGACGAATGTCAAATAATTAATTAGTTAATTAATTAGTGCCTGCATTTCGATACATACTGTACATCACAGCACGTCAGAGAATTGTCTACAATATGCAAAAATATATCTATTTTTAACAAAGTCCTATTGTCTAAGTATGTGTTATTTTGTAAATTAAGATTTCATAAGATAGGATTGGATATTAAAATGTATTTATACTATTTCATGAACCAAACAGCCCAAACAGACTAAAGCGCGAACTTGATGTGCACACTCAGATTGCAATCTGAAAAAACAAAGCTGTCTTCAATCAGGATCTCAGCGATCACTGCCTCATTGCCTGTATCCGCTACGGGTCCGCGGTCAAACGACCACCCCTCATCACTGTCAAACGCTCCCTAAAAATCACTTCTGCGAGCAGGCCTTCCTAATCGACCTGGCCCGGGTATCCTGGAAGAATAGTGACCTCATCCCGTCAGTTGAGGATGCCTGGTCATCTTTTAAAAGTAACTTCCTCACCACCTTAGATAAGCATGCTTCGTTCAAAAAAAATGCAGAACTAAGAACAGATATAGCCCTTGGTTCACTCCAGACCTGACTGCCCTCGACCAGCACAAAAACATCCTGTGGCGTACTGCAATAGCATCGAATAGTCCCCGCGATATGCAACTGTTCAGGGAAGTCAGGAACCAATACACGCAGTCAGTCAGGAAAGCAAAGGCCAGCTTCTTCAGGCAGAAGTTTGCATCCTGTAGCTCTAACTCCAAAAAGTTCTGGGACACTGTAAAGTCCATGGAGAACAAGAGCACCTCCTCCCAGCTGCCCACTGCACTGAGGCTAGGTAACACGGTCACCACCGATAAATCCATGATAATCTAAAAATTCAACAAGCATTTCTCAACGGCTGGCCATGCCTTCCTCCTGGCTACTCCAACCTCGGCCAACAGCTCCGCCACCCCCGCAGCTACTCGACAAGCCTCCCCAGCTTATCCTTTACCCAAATCCAGATAGCAGATGTTCTGAAAGAGCTGCAATACCTGGACCCATACAAATCAGCTGGGCTTGACAATCTGGACCCTCTATTTCTGAAACTATCCGCCGCCATTGTCACAACCCCTGTTACCAGCCTGTTCAACCTCTCTTTCGTATCGTCTGAGGTCCCCAAAGATTGGAAAGCTGCCGCAGTCATCCCCCACTTCAAAGGGGGAGAAATTCTAGACCCAAACTGCTACAGACCTATATCCATCCTACCCTGCCTTTCTAAGGTCTTCGAAAGCCAAGTTGACAAACAGATCACTGACCATTTCGAATCCCACCGTACCTTCTCCACTATGCAATCTGGTTTCAGAGCTGGTCATGGGTGCACCTCAGCCACGCTCAAGGTCCTAAACGATATCATAACCGCGATCGATAAGAGACAATACTGCGCAGCTGTATTCATCGACCTGGCCAAGGATTTTGACTCTGTCAATCACCACATTCTTATCGGCAGACTCAGCAGCCTTGGTTTCTCAAATGACCGCCTCGCCTGGTTCACCAACTACAGTACTTCTCAGGTAGAGTTTATTGTGTCAAATCGGAGGGCCTGTTGTCCGGACCTCTTGCGGTCTCTATAGGGGTGACACAGGGTTCAATTCTCGGGCCGACACTTTTCTCTACATATATCAATGATGTCACTCTTGCCGCTGGTGATTCTCTGATCCACCTCTACGCAGACGACACCATTCTGTATTCTTCTTGCCCTTCTTTGTGCTATCTAACCTCCAGACGAGCTTCAATGCCATACAACTCTCTTTCCGTGGCCTCCAACTGCTCTTAAATGCAAGTTATACTAAATGCATACTATTCAACCGATCGCTGCCCACACCTGCCCGCCCATCCAGCATCAGTACTCTGGACAGTTCCGACTTAGAATATGTGGACAACTACAACTACCTAGGTGTCTGGTTAGACTGTAAACTCTCCTTCCAGACTCACATTAAGCATCTCCAATCCAAAATTAAATCTAGAATCGGCTTCCTTTTTTTTCAACAAAGCATCCTTCACTCATGCTGCGATCCTCGACTTCGGTGATGTCATTTACAAAATAGCCCCCAACACTCTACTCAGCAAACTGGATGTAGTCTATCACAGTGCCATCCATTTTATCACCAAAGCCCCATTTACTACCTACCACTGGGACCTGTATGTTCTCGTTGGATGGCCCTCACTACATATCCGTCGTCAAACCCACTGGCACCAGGTCATCTACAAGTCTTTGCTAGGTAAAGTCCCCCCTTATCTCAGCTCACTGGTCACCATAGCAACACCCACCCGTGGCACGCGCTCCAGCAGGTATATTTCACTGGTCAACCCCAAAGCCAATTCCTCATTTGGCCGCCTTTCCTTCCAGTTCTCTGCTGCCAATGACTGGAATGAACTGCAAAAATCACTGAAGTTGGAGACTCATATCTCCCTCACTAGCTTTAAGCTCCAGCTGTCAGAGCAGCTCACAGATCACTGCACCTGTACATAGCCCATCTGTAAATAGCTCATCCAACTACCTCATCCCCATACTTTTATTTACTGCACCCCAGTATCTCTACTTGCACACTCATCTTCTGCACATGTATCACTCCAGTGTTTATTTGCTATATTGTAATTATTTTGCCTATGTACTGCCTTACCTCCCTTATCCTACCTCATTTGCACACACTGTATATAGACTTTTCTATTGTGTTATTGATTATATGTTTGTTTATACCATGTGTAACTCTGTGTTGTTGTATGTGTCGAACTGCTTTGCTTTATCTTGGCCAGGTTGCAGTTGTAAATGAGAACTTGTTCTCAACTAGTCTGGTTAAAAAAAGGTGAAATAAAAAAAATATATATATATTTTGCAGTGGGTATGAGGTACCCTCCACACAAACATACAGAATGTCTCTATACCTCTGTCATCTGTACATCTGTTTTTCTATCCTTCACTTCCTTTCTCATCTCTTCTACTCCCTCCCTCCTTTTGTCCTTCTCTCCTTACACACACAAGTACACACAGAGTGGTCCGCCACCTGGCTCCTGTAGTGGGCAGCAAATGTTGCCAATCAGAATCACATGTTGGTTTGTACCCGTGTCTACTGTATGTCTGTGCCTGTGTGTGTCTGTTGGTATGTCTGTGTAGCTGCAGTTGGGTGCATGTATGTGGCTCAGTTGGTAGAGCATGGTAGTTGCCACACTAGGGCTGTGGGTTCAATTCCCATGGGGGACCAGTATGAACAAATATGAGAATGTTTGCACTCACTATTGTGTGTCTGCTAAAATGTCAAATGAACCCCTTACACAGTCTCACATCAGAATTATACATTCATCCATGTTTTTCATATTTTGTTGTCCAAACTTCAAAGTGATTAAGGCTAAGTTTAGGCATCAACTCAGAATTTGTCAGTTTAGGCATCAACTCAGAATTTGTCAGTTTAGGCATTAACTCCGAATTCTTAAGGTTAGACTCTGAAAGGTTATGGTAAGGGTTACTTTTTGGGCTCAAAACAAAAATAAATATATATCGCTGGATTCAAACATACACCCTTTTGAACTAGAGGCAGATGCACCCATTCACCATCTCCGTCCACATTTCCACTGCAAAACCCAAACCTCCTTGAAGGTAACATCACTGTTGCCCCTAGTGGCCAGTTTCCATGTCATCTCCAGACGTCCTCGACATGGATGAACGTCAATACTGACTGTATCATGGTTGACCTGCCTGGAACCCTGCCCCCCTTCCCAAAACATCTCAGACCCTCCTCTACCCATCCCTTCTCTCATCCTCTCTTCCCTTCTCATTCCCTCCCCCATCTCTTCTCTCATCCTCTCTCCCCTCTCCCCATCCCTTCTCTCATCCTCTCTTCCTTCTCCTTCCCTCCCCATCCCTTCTCTCATCCTCTCTTCCCTTCTCCTTCCCCCTCCCCATCCCTTCTCTCTCCCTCTCCCCCTCTCCCCATCCCTTCTCTCATCCTCTCTTCCCTTCTCCTTATCTCCCCATCCCTTCTCTCATCCTCTCCCCCTCCCTTCTCTCATCCTCTCTTCCCTTCTCCTTCTCTTCCCATCCCTTCTCTCATCCTCTCCCACTCTCCCCATCCCTTCTCTCATCCTCTCCCACTCTCCCCATCCCTTCTCTCACCCTCTCCCCCTCTCCCCATCCCTTCTCTCATCCTCTCCCCCTCTCCCCATCCCTTCTCTCATCCTCTCCCCCTCTCTCCATCCCTTCTCTCATCCTCTCTTCCCTTCTCCCCCTCTCCCCATCCCTTCTCTCATCCTCTCCCCCTCTCTCCATCCCTTCTCTCGTCCTCTCTTCCCTTCTCCCCCTCTCCCCATCCCTTCTCTCATCCTCTCCCCCTCTCCCCCTCTCCCCCTCTCCCCATCCCTTCTCTCATCCTCTCCCCCTCTCTCCATCCCTTCTCTCGTCCTCTCTTCCCTTCTCCCCCTCTCCCCATCCCTTCTCTCATCCTCTCTTCCCTTCTCCCCCTCTCCCCATCCCTTCTCTCATCCTCTCGTCCTCTCCCCATCCCTTCTCTCATCCTCTCCCCCTCTCCCCATCCCTTCTCTCATCCTCTCTTCCTTTCTCCCCCTCTCCCCATCCCTTCTCTCATCCTTTCCTTCTCCTTCTCTCCCCATCCCTTCTCTCATCCTCTCCCCCTCCCTTCTCTCTTACCTTCTCCTTCTCTCCCCATCCCTTCTCTCATCCTCTCTCCCTCTCCCCCTCTCCCCATCCCTTCTCTCATCGTCTCTCCCTCTCCCCCTCTCCCCATCCCTTCTCTCATCCTCTCTCCCTTTCACCTTTTCTTTCCATCTACCTCTCCCCTATCTATTCTCTCACCCTCACTCCCCATCACATACACACCCTGCATTGTCCTAAACTGTCCTAAACAACTTAATCTGTACGGCAACATCCCTTAGTAGATGTCTGACTGAGGTCACAGCCTGACTAAGGATGCTTCTGCCTAACTGCTGTGTGCTGGAAGTGGATTGCCATAATTACTGTGATCTCTGCACCGTATTTATATTTTCAGCCGATCCTGCCATAAAAAGCCGGACATTTGGCACTTACCTAATTCACACCATTACATTGATTGTGTTGGATTGTTTTTTTCTCTCTCTGTACTCTGTGTGTGTGTGTGTGTGTGTGTGTGTGTGTGTGTGTGTGTGTGTGTGTGTGTGTGTGTGTGTGTGTGTGTGTGTGTGTGTGTGTGTGTGTGTGTGTGTGTGTGTGTGTGTGTTGTGTTTGTTTGTGTGTCATATCCTGCCGGCATGCTGGTGTGTGATGCCTCTTAAATAATGGTTGTGTGCTGAGTGTAATCCTGATTTAAATGGGGTTAATGTCTGCTAGACTGTTTCACTGGAGCATCTCTATCGCTGACCTTCTATGACAACAAAGCTTACAAAAATGAACCTGCTTATGAGACGTGGAGTGACAGAGACACGGGAGGAGTAATGTGATTATTTGATATGTCTATAGATGTGTGTATTTATTAATAATACATTGGTTTTCCCAGAATCATTTTACATGCTCAATTTACATTCTGAAAGCAAACATTTACAGATAATGAAATAGAAGAAGAAATATCACTTTCCTCTTGGACGTGATAAAGGAACAAACAGATTGACTCTCAATTCCAAAATCCTCCCCCGTGCAAGCAACACATGTGTCCATCTTGGCTGTGTGTGTGGCAGGTTATTCGGCCTGAACGCAAGCTTCGGCCTGAACGCCTCCGTTAAGACACGTGTGTGTGTGTGTGATTGTGTGTGTGTGTGTGTGTGTGTGTGTAGCCTAAAACCTACACACAGCTCATCTGCTAAGATCCCACCAGTCAGGAATTGGACACCTGTCCTTTTGTCTGACATTTCACACAACCTGTCTTTCCACCAATCTCCCTCCATCGCATTCCAAATCAAATCAAATCAAATGTTATTGGTCACATACACACGGTTAGCAGATGTCATTGCGAGTGTGGCGAAATGCTTGTGCTTCTAGTTTCCTGACAGTGCAACAATATCTGACAATATCCTTATTAAGTTGTATGTCTCTGACCCAGGCAGTCAGGATGAGTACACAGCTATGTTACTGTGATGATCTAATTTGACTGTGCCTTTAAACGTCACAAAGTAGCAGTTGTGGCATTAATACAATAAAGAGGGTTGGGGCAGAGGACTGATGACTTAATACTAGAGTGGGTGAGAGGACCATCGATGAAACTGCTATCTGCAGAGAAGCTCTCCCTATTGTCTCTATGGGGAGTTATTGAAACTGCTATCTGCAGAGGAGCTCTTCCTCTTCCTATTGTCCTCGTGTCTCTATGGGGAGTTATTGAAACTGATATCTGCAGAGGAGCTCTTCCTATTGTCCTAGTGTCTCTATGGGGTATTATTGAAACTGCTATCTGCAGAGGAGCTCTTCCTCTTCCTATTGTCCTAGTGTCTCTATGGGGTATTATTGAAACTGCTATCTGCAGAGGAGCTCTTCCTATTGTCCTAGTGTCTCTATGGGGTATTATTGAAACTGCTATCTGCAGAGGAGCTCTTCCTATTGTCCTAGTGTCTCTATGGGGTATTATTGAAACTGCTATCTGCAGAGGAGCTGTCCTAGTGTCTCTATGGGGTATTATTGAAACTGCTATCTGCAGAGGAGCTCTTCCTCTTCCTATTGTCCTAGTGTCTCTATGGGGTATTATTGAAACTGCTATATGCAGAGGAGCTCTTCCTCTTCCTATTGTCCTAGTGTCTCTATGGGGTATTATTGAAACTGATATCTGCAGAGGAGCTCTTCCTCTTCCTATTGTCCTAGTGTCTCTATGGGGTATTATTGAAACTGCTATCTGCAGAGGAGCTCTTCCTATTGTCCTAGTGTCTCTATGGGGTATTATTGAAACTGCTATCTGCAGAGGAGCTCTTCCTATTGTCCTAGTGTCTCTATGGGGTATTATTGAAACTGCTATCTGCAGAGGAGCTCTTCCTATTGTCCTAGTGTCTCTATGGGGTATTATTGAAACTGAGGAGCTCTCTTCCTATCTGCAGATCTGCAGAGCTCTTCCTATTGTCCTAGTGTCTCTATGGGGTATTATTGAAACTGCTATCTGCAGACTGCTATCTGAGCTCTTCCTATTGTCCTAGTGTCTCTATGGGGTATTATTGAAACTGCTATCTGCAGAGGAGCTCTCTCTATGGGGTATTATTGAAACTGATATCTGCAGAGGAGCTCTTCCTATTGTCCTAGTGTCTCTATGGGGTATTATTGAAACTGCTATCTGAAGAGGAGCTCTTCCTATTGTCCTAGTGTCTCTATGGGGTATTATTGAAACTGCTATCTGCATAGGACCTCTTCCTATTGTCCTAGTGTCTCTATGGGGTATTATTGAAACTGCTATCTGCAGAGGAGCTCTTCCTATTGTCCTAGTGTCTCTATGGGGTATTATTGAAACTGATATCTGCAGAGGAGCTCTTCCTCTTCCTATTGTCCTAGTGTCTCTATGGGGTATAATACCCTATGGTTTATTATTAACTACACATTCATTGTATAATAAAGTTAAATATGTAAGTTGGTTGTCTTTCTTGCATAAAGACATACAATACTATAGTCAATGGAAGACCCCACTATAAAACTCTAGTAATGGAATTGTAAAGATCAATTCTTTCAGTGTTCCCAACTGAAAAGCAGACCAGCAGACCAGGTTGGTCAAGAGAAGTCTTCCACAGTGTCAACTAGTTTGTATTTATTCCAATGGTAACCATGCAGGGCGCATTTAATGTGAATGTCACATGTCTACTCTTTTCTTCTCATACCAACAGAATTGTGAATAACAATATTTATATTATCCACGTTGTGCAGAAACCTGGCTGTTATTTACTGAGCCACTGAATCCCATTTGGGATCAGTTCAAATTGAATGTCGTGCCAGAACACTTCTTCTTTTTTTCTCCCTCTCCCTCTATCTCTCTGTATCTTTCCCTCCATCCCTTCCAATAGATGGAGATGTGAAATATTTAAACACACTTTGTTGTTTGGGGACAATGCACTCCAGCAGATGGGCAGGCCCCGCACAGACCCAATGTATGCAAATCTCCATCCAAAGCAGCCCAGGATGTTTTCAATATAACACGAGCGCCTCGGGCCCTGTTTTAATCCCTCTTTACCCACAGCCAGCAACGCCTTTCATCCAGTCAAACGCCTTAAGCGCTATGTCAACTTGGACATCTGGCCACACGACTGAACCAAAAAAGTGTGTTCGGGTCTGTGACTGTGCGTATGTGTGTGTATTGGTTGGGGGGGTGGTGTTGCTTGGTGTAGAGGGGTGCTACATTACAATTGTGAATTCTGTTTGTCTGATATACTGAGGATGACATCACACTTTGTCTATCCTCTCTCTGTCTTTTCTCTTTCTCCATGTGTTTTGTGGTTCCTGAAGTTGTCTTTCTAGCCCTCCAAGAACATATAGCAACACATCCGCACACAGGCAGGCATGTACAGACACACACACACACACACACTTAAACACACAAGTGTCTGCCGCCTGCAGCTTACTCTACCCTGTTCAGACGATTGATTTTCGTCATTGTGACATCTGAAGGGTGCTATTGCACAGCCAGACACCTGGATACACATGGCACCTTTCACTACCACCCACACACACACGCACGCATACCTTACACACACACACACACACACACACACACACACACACACACACACACACACACACACACACACACACACTCTCGTGTGTTTATGCTAGGTGTGACGGAAGGTGCCATCTCTCCTGAGGCGAGATCATCAGGTTTTCCAGGACCACTGGTTCAGTTGCTCTTGGCGATGCTGCGTGTTCTCATTGACCTACATAATATTGAAACAGCAATGGAAACACATTATACGAGGCAAAAAACATGGGCAAATGTGATAATGTAAGGCATACATACTGATACCGTACAGTCCTGCCGGACTGTATCATTAACTATTTATTAAAAACCTCCACATCGCTCTACATATTTAACCAAGACCAAGTTTTAGAATTCATATACAGTAAACTGTCACTACTGAGGAGAGGAAGACGAGACCAGAACATACAGTGCATTGTGAAGGTCCTCAGACCCCTTGAATTTATCCACATATTGTTAGGTTACAGCCTTATTCGAAAATTGATTCAATCGTTTTTTCCCCTGATCAAGCTACACACAATACCCCATAATGACAAAGCAAAAACTGGATTTTAGACATTTTTGCAAATGTATTACAAATAAAAAATCGTAATATCACATTTCCATAAGTATTCAGACCCTTTACTCAGTACTTTGTTGAACAAGCTTTGAAAATTACTCTCTCCAGAAATAAGTCTCTCACTGTTGCCGCCTGCTACCGACCCCCCTCAGCTCCCAGCTGTGCCCTGGACACCATTTGTGAATTGATCGCCCCCCATCTAGCCTCAGAGTTTGTTCTGTTAGGTGACCTTAACTGGGATATGCTTAACACCCCGCCAGTCCTACAATCTAAGCTAGATGCCCTCAATCTCACACAAATCATCAAGGAACCCACCAGGTACAACCCTAACTCTGTAAACAAGGGCACCCTCATAGACGTCATCCTGACCAACTGGCCCTCCAAATACACCTCCGCTGTCTTCAACCAGGATCTCAGCGATCACTGCCTCATTGCCTGTATCCGCTACGGAGCCGCAGTCAAACGACCACCCCTCATCACTGTCAAACGCTCCCTAAAACACTTCTGTGAGCAGGCCTTTCTAATCGACCTGGCCCGGGTATCCTGGAAGGATATTGACCTCATCCCGTCAGTTGAGGATGCCTGGTCATTCTTTAAAAGTAACTTCCTTACCATTTTAGATAAGCATGCTCCGTTCAAAAAATGCAGAACTAAGAACAGATACAGTCCTTGGTTCACCCCAGACCTGACTGCCCTCGACCAGCACAAAAACATCCTGTGGCGGACTGCAATAGCATCGAATAGTCCCCGGGATATGCAACTGTTCAGGGAAGTCCGGAACCAATACACGCAGTCAGTCAGGAAAGCTAAGGCCAGCTTCTTCAGGCAGAAGTTTGCATCCTGTAGCTCCAACTCCAAAAAGTTCTGGGACACTGTGAAGTCCATGGAGAACAAGAGCACCTCCTCCCAGCTGCCCACTGCACTGAGGCTAGGTAACACGGTCACCACCGATAAATCCATGATTATCGAAAACTTCAATAAGCATTTCTCAACGGCTGGCCATGCCTTCCGCCTGGCTACTCCAACCTCGGCCAACAGCTCTGCCCCCCCGGCAGCTCCTCGCCCAAGCCTCTCCAGGTTCTCCTTTACCCAAATCCAGATAGCAGATGTTCTGAATGAGCTGCAAAACCTGGACCCGTACAAATCAGCTGGGCTTGACAATCTGGACCCCCTATTTCTGAAACTTTCCGCCGCCATTGTCGCAACCCCTATTACCAGCCTGTTCAACCTCTCTTTCATATCGTCTGAGATCCCCAAGGATTGGAAAGCTGCCGCAGTCATCCCCCTCTTCAAAGGGGGAGACACCCTGGACCCAAACTGTTACAGACCTATATCCATCCTGCCCTGCCTATCTAAGGTCTTCGAAAGCCAAGTCAACAAACAGGTCACTGACCATCTCGAATCCCACCGTACCTTCTCCGCTGTGCAATCTGGTTTCCGAGCCGGTCACGGGTGCACCTCAGCAACACTCAAGGTACTAAACGATATCATAACCGCCATCGATAAAAGACAGTACTGTGCAGCCGTCTTCATTGACCTTGCCAAGGCTTTCGACATTGTCAATCACCATATTCTTATCGGCAGACTCAGTAGCCTCGGTTTTTCGGATGACTGCCTTGCCTGGTTCACCAATTACTTTGCAGGCAGAGTTCAGTGTGTCAAATCGGAGGGCATGCTGTCCGGTCCTCTGGCAGTCTCTATGGGGGTGCCACAGGGTTCAATTCTCGGGCCGACTCTTTTCTCTGTATATATCAATGACGTTGCTCTTGCTGCGGGCGATTCCCTGATCCACCTCTACGCAGACGACACCATTCTATATACTTTCGGCCCGTCATTGGACACTGTGCTATCTAACCTCCAAACAAGCTTCAATGCCATACAACACTCCTTCCGTGGCTTCCAACTGCTCTTAAACGCTAGTAAAACCAAATGCATGCTTTTCAACCGATCGCTGCCTGCACCCGCATGCCCGACTAGCATCACCACCCTGGATGGTTCCGACCTTGAATATGTGGACATCTATAAGTACCTAGGTGTCTGGCTAGACTGCAAACTCTCCTTCCAGACTCATATCAAACATCTCCAATCGAAAATCAAATCAAGAGTCGGCTTTCTATTCCTCAACAAAGCCTCCTTCACTCACGCCGCCAAGCTTACCCTAGTAAAACTGACTATCCTTCCGATCCTCGACTTCGGCGATGTCATCTACAAAATGGCTTCCAACACTCTACTCAGCAAACTGGATGCAGTCTATCACAGTGCCATCCGTTTTGTCACTAAAGCACCTTATACCACCCACCACTGCGACCTGTATGCTCTGGTCGGCTGGCCCTCGTTACATATTCGTCGCCAGACCCACTGGCTCCAGGTCATCTACAAGTCCATGCTAGGTAATGCTCCGCCTTATCTCAGTTCACTGGTCACGATGGCAACACCCATCCGTAGCACGCGCTCCAGCAGGTGTATCTCACTGATCATCCCTAAAGCCAACACCTCATTTGGCCGCCTTTCGTTCCAGTACACAGTCACTGCCTGTGACTGGAACGAATTGCAAAAATCGCTGAAGTTGGAGACTTTTATCTCCCTCACCAACTTCAAACATCAGCTATCTGAGCAGCTAACCGATCGCTGCTGCTGTACATAGTCTATTGGTAAATAGCCCACCCATTTTCACCTACCTCATCCCCATACTGTTTTTATTTATTTACTTGCTCTTTTGCACACCAATATCTCTACCTGTACATGACCATCTGATCATTTATCACTCCAGTGTTAATCTGCAAAATTGTAATTATTCGCCTACCTCCTCATGCCTTTTGCACACATTGTATATAGACTCCCCCCTTTGTTTTCTACTGTGTTATTGACTTGTTAATTGTTTATTCCATGTGTAACTCTGTGTTGTCTGCTCACACTGCTATGCTTTATCTTGGCCAGGTCGCAGTTGCAAATGAGAACTTGTTCTCAACTGGCCTACCTGGTTAAATAAAGGTGAAATAAAAAAGTAAAAAAAATAAAAAAGCTTGGCACACCTGTATTTGGGGAGTTTCTCCCATTATTCTCTGCAGTCCTCTCAAGCTCTGTCAGGTTGGATGGGGAGCATTGCTGCTCAGATATTTTCTGGTCTCTCCAGAGATGTTCGATCGGGTTCAAGTCTGGGCTCTGGCTGGGCCACTCACGGACATTCAGACACTTGAAGCCACTGGAAGCCACTCCTAAGCACACAACGAAGCCACTCCTGCGTTGTCTTCATTGTGTGCTTAGGGTTGTTGTCCTTTTGGAAGGTGAACCTTCGCCCCAGTCTGACGTCCTAAGCACTCTGGAGCAGGTTTTCATCAAGGATCTCTTTACTTTGCTCCGTTCATCTTTGACTCTATCCGGACTAGTGTCCCAGTCCCTGCTGCTGAAAAACATCCCCCATGCTTCATGGTGGTGCCAGGTTTCCTCCAGACGTGACGCTTGGCATTCAGGCCAAAGAGTTCAATCTTGGTTTCAACAGGCCAGAGAATCTTGTTTCTCATGGTCTGGGAGTCTTTAGTTGCTTTTTGGCAAACTCCAAGCAGGCTGTCATGTGTTTTTTACTGAGGAGGGGCTTCCGTCTGACCAGTCTACAATAAAGACCTAATTGTTGGAGTGCTGCAGAGATGGTTGTCCTTCTGGAAGGTTCTGCCATCTCCACAGAGGAACTCTAGAGCTCTGTCAGTGTGACCATCAGGTTCTTGGCCACCTCCGTGACCAAGGCCCTTCTCCACCGATTGCTCAGTTTGGCGGGGTGGCCAGCTCTAGGAAGAGTGTAGGTGGTTCCAAACTTCTTCCATTTAAGAATCATAGAGGCCACTGTGTTCTTGGGGACCTTCAATTCTTGCTGACAATTTTTGGTGCCCTTCTCCAGATCTGTGCCTCAACACAATCCTGTCTCGGAGCTCTACGGACATTTTCTTTGACCTCATGTCTTGGTTTTTGCTCTGACATGCACTGTCAACTGTGGGACCTTATATAGACAGGTGTGTGCCTTTCCAAATCATGTCTAATCAATTGAATTTACCACAGGTGGACTCCAATCTAGTTGTAGAACCATCTCAAGGATGGAAACAGGATGCACCTGAGCTCAATTTCAAGTCTCCTAGCAAAGGGTCTGAATACTTATGTAAATAAGGTATTTACGTGTTTTTATTTTTAATACATTTGCAAAACTAATGTAAAAAAAAAACTATTTTTGCTTTGTCATTATGGGTTATTGGGTGTAGATTGCTGTGGATTATAATTTTTATAATCCATTTTAGGATAAGGCTGTAACGTAACAAAATGCGGAAAAAGTCAAGGAGTCTGAATACTTTCAGACACTGGAAATAAAAGCTTACTAGGAATCTTGAATATTTCCACAGTCTCTCTCCTAGTTTTCTATGGATGAGGTGTGATCACATTGTGACCAGCAAATCACCAGCACCTCTCAGAAAAAAATGATCCCTTTCACTTTGTGTTTGTTGTTGGCCAGAGAAAGAGACTGCCCGCAGGTTAGACTGTGTGTGTGCGCTTGCGTGCATGCGTGTCTGTGTGTGTGCGTGTGTAAGGATGTAAGAAGAGGGTGAGTGTGGCAAATATACCTGTCAGTGCCACAGCTGGTTCTCTCTATGGCTGCAGGGCTCTGACTGGAGCAGTGTGACACCCAGCATCACAGCACCACGCCACAGGGCCTGGGGTCCCGTCACACACACATGGGGACACACATACATACACAGACAAATGCAAAAACACATTGCATGGGTCTGAAGTCCAAAAACACCTTCTCCTGGCTCTACCCCTTTCCACCTATCACAGTAATACCTAACCCAGCGAACTAGGAACATTCCTTAAGATTTCCATTAAGTACTAGTTAGGGTTTAATCTAACATTAGAAAGATAACATCCCCAAAGCATTCAAAGAACGCTTTGTTTTTTTGTACATTTTAAATGAAATATCCTTGAGTGTTCTCCTATCGTTTAACAAAAGTGTTTTTCACGTCTGTTAGAACTACCACAGAACGTTTCCTCCAAGGTCCTCGTTGGGTTGCCAGGCAACGTAATAATGCAATGATTGGGTAATGTTCTTAGAACACACTGCCGCAACAATAGAAGTGGTTCTGAGGAAACATTACGGGAATGTTCTCCTATTGTAACAACAAGCAGGGAATATTCCTACAATGGTCTCCTGAAGTCTTGGTGTGACACTATGACATGATGGTTCTGTGGAAACATTACGGGAATGTTCTGCTATTGTAACAACAAGCAGGGAATATTCCTACAATGGTCTCCTGAAGTCTTGGTGTGACACTATGACATGATGGTTCTGTGGAAACATTACGGGAATGTTCTCCTATTGTAACAACAAGCAGGGAATATTCCTACAATGGTCTCCTGAAGTCTTGGTGTGACACTATGACATGATGGTTCTGTGGAAACATTACGGGAATGTTCTGCTATTGTAACAACAAGCAGGGAATATTCCTACAATGGTCTCCTGAAGTCTTGGTGTGACACTATGACATGATGGTTCTGTGGAAACATTACTTGGGGAATGTTCTCCTATTGTAACAACAAGCAGGGAATATTCCTACAATGGTCTCCTGAAGTCTTGGTGTGACACTATGACATGATGGTTCTGTGGAAACATTACGGGAATGTTCTGCTATTGTAACAACAAGCAGGGAATATTCCTACAATGGTCTCCTGAAGTCTTGGTGTGACACTATGACATGATGGTTCTGTGGAAACATTACGGGAATGTTCTGCTATTGTAACAACAAGCAGGGAATATTCCTACAATGGTCTCCTGAAGTCTTGGTGTGACACTGTGACATGATGGTTCTAATAATGTTCCTGAACATAAATAAAATGTTGGAGCAATTAAAGTTCTTCCCAAAAACATTCCTTTAATATTCAGCTAATGTTGATGGAGAGAGTTGTGAAAACATTGCTGGAATGCTCTGCTAATGTTGATGTGTAAATGTAACATTATTATATGACGTTGTCAAACATGATATTTTCTTAGGGTAACATCCAAACATAGCTATAGCTTTGTTAAAGAATGGTAATTAAGTAGATTTTAACATGCGATCTGCTATCTTCGTGCCCTGTAGGCTACTTAATCTGCTGCGTCACCAGGATCCTAATATTTAGAGTGGATTTCCCTTTGTACTGAAATCATGAAATTATTATCCAGTCTATGGATTTACATCTTAGTACATATGCACATATATGTACACCTCATCGCAATCTGTTTACCATGACTAGGGAGAGGGAAATAGGGAGAGGGAAAAT
Organism: Oncorhynchus tshawytscha; assembly: GCF_018296145.1. Classification (NCBI taxonomy): domain Eukaryota; kingdom Metazoa; phylum Chordata; class Actinopteri; order Salmoniformes; family Salmonidae; genus Oncorhynchus; species Oncorhynchus tshawytscha. The sequence continues at coordinate 3,360,552 of NC_056456.1, forward strand.
GAAAAAACATCCCAACATTACAGTATATAAAGAAGATTGGTAGAGTCATTTTCTAGGTTTAAACTACATGACCAAATGTATGTGGACACCTGCTTGTCAAACATCTCATTCCAAATCACAGGCATTAATATGGAGTTGGTCCTCCTTTGCTGCTAGAACAGCCTCCACTCTTCTGGGAAGGCTTTCCACCAGTCAAGTTCTTCCACACTGATCTCGACAAACCATTTCTGTATGGACCTCGCTTTGTGCACGGGGCCATTGTCATGCTGAAACGGGAAAGGGCCTTCCCCAAATTGTTGCCATAAAGTTGGAAGGACAGAATTGTCTAGAATGTTATTGTATGCTGTAGCATTAAGATTTCCCTTCACTGGAACTAAGGGGCAGAGCCCGAACCGTGAAAAACAGCCACAGATCATTATTCCTCCTCCACCAAACTTTACAGTTGGCACTATTGCATTTGGGCAGAGTCCAATGGCGGCGAGATTTACACCACTCCAACCGACGCTTGGCTTTGTGCACGGTGATCTTTGATTTGTTGGCGGCTGCTCGGCCATGTAAACCCATTTCAGTAAGCTCCCGATGAACAGTTATTATGCTGACGTTGCATCCAGAGGTAGTTTGGAACCGAGGACAGACGATCTTTACGTGCTACGTGCTTCAGCACTTGGCAGTCCCGTTTTGTGAGCTTGTGTGGCCTACCACCTCGCGGCTGAGCCGTTGTTGCTCCTAGACATTTCCACTTCACATTAACAGCACTTCCAGTTGACCCGGGCAGATCTAGCAGGGAAGAAATCTGATAAACTGACTAGTTGGAAAGGTGTCATTCTATGACGGTACCACGTTGAAAGTCACTGAGCTCTTCAGTAAGTCCATTCTACCACCATGTTTGTATATGGAGATTGCATGGCTGTTTGCTCAATTTTATACACCTGTGTGGCTGAATTAGCCGAATCCAATAATTTGAAGGTGTGTCCACAAAGTTTTGTATATATAGTGTAGTTGTCCTCTTCATGGATTGTTGTACAAATTTTCTCAACAGGAAGATAACACTAACACATGAAAGAAGCCCCCATGGACTGTTCAAAACTTAATTCTATCATTCTGGGAACATAGGGACAGCATCCCTGACACAAACATTGTAAGACTGGACAGATGTGTTTAGGGAACAGATCTCTTGAAATGTATCCACACTGATCGACAACCTAATGAAATATTCTGGGAACCTTTAAATAACTCAGAATGGCTATTCTGTCCATTCTTGCAACATCAAATGTTAAATCACTTGTCATATCCCCACAATGTTCCCTAAACCTAAAGACATTTTAGGAACTTTTCAAGAAAATAAAACATTTGTTCTGGGAACGTTCTTGCAACATCAGGCATCTGTTTCCACAACCTACTAGAAACATTGTAATCAGCACAACTGTGATGTCCCCAATGTTCCCACCAGACTGTTTCCACAACCTAATAGAAACATTGTAATCAGCACAACTGTGATGTCCCCAATGTTCCCACCAGACTGTTTCCACAACCTACTAGAAACATTGTAATCAGCACAACTGTGATGTCCCCAATGTTCCCACCAGACTGTTTCCACAACCTAATAGAAACATTGTAATCAGCACAACTGTGATGTCCCCAATGTTCCCACCAGACTGTTTCCACAACCTACTAGAAACATTGTAATCAGCACAACTGTGATGTCCCCACAATGTTCCCACCAGACTGTTTCCACAATATAATAGAAACATTCCGGGAACCTTTAAAAGAACAGATTAAATGTTTTCTGGGAACGTTCTTGCAAAGTCAGGCGAACGTTTTATACAACTGTTGTATAATCATCAGCACAACTGGGCAGTTTTTGTGTTATGAGAACATTTGCTGCAACCAAACCAATTTTGGTTTACTGGGAAGGCACCTCTAAAGGAGACACTGAGAGTCAAAAAGCAGGTGCAGGTGAAACGTTTAATAAAACAACAAACATGGAACGAGACAACAGTAACATCTATGCATAAACACAGGAACAATACTGATTGGGGAAAGAACCTAAGGGAGTGCCAGATATAGGGGAGCTATTAAAAGAGGAGTCCACGTGTGCCTTGTGATGACGTTCAGGTGCGCGTCATGATTGATGCCAGGTGTGCGTAATGAATGATCCCAGGACCCGGGGTTAGTATAACGGCAACGCTGAACCCTAGAGGGGAGTCCAGGTGTCACTTGTGATGATGGTCAGGTGCGCGTAATGATTGATGCCAGGTGTGCGTAATGAATGATCCCAGGAACGGGGGTTTGTATAACGGCAACGCTGAACCCTAGAGGGGAGGAGCAGGAGAAGATGTAACACCTCTACATCTGCTGACAGAGTCCCTCCTCCAAGCACACACACTGAACCCCACACCCTCCACAAATTAATACACAACACTCATAACAACATTGGTAGCGTAGGCCTTCCCTTTCCCTTTACACACACACACCTGGACCATCCCCCTTCCATAGGCTTTTGGCCAAGGCTGAAACCCAACCTCCATAACCTCCTGCCATCTTTGTGACTGTCACCTCTCCTCCATCAATGCTAACTGGCCCTTGTCACCATCCCTCTCCTTGCGGTCAAGGACAGCTGGCAAACACACAAACCCACACACCAACCAACCAACCAACAAGTGCACAAACATAATGCATACGTACAGTTGAAGTCGGAAGTTACACTTAGGTTGGAGTCATTAAAACTTGTTTTTCAACCTCTCCACACATCTCTTGTTAACAAACTATATTTTTGGCAAGTCGGTTAGGACATCTACTTTGTGCAAAACACAAGTCATTTTTCCAACAATTGTTTACAGACAGATAATTTCACTTATAATTCACTGTATCACAATTCCAGTGGGTCAGAAGTTTACATACACTAAGTTGACTGTGCCTTTAAACCGCTTGGAAAATTCCAGAAAATTATGTCTTGGCTTTAGAAGCTGCTGTTAGGCTAATTGACATCATTTGAGTCAATTGGAGGTGTACCTGTGGATGTATTTCAAGGCCTACCTTCAAACTCAGTGCCTCTTTGCTTGACATCATGGGAAAATCAAAAGAAATCAGCCAAGACCTCAGAAAAAAAATTGTAGACCTCAAGTCTGGTTCATCCTTTGGAGCAATTTCCAAACGCCTGAAGGTACCACGTTCATCTGTACAAATAATAATACACAAGTATAAAGACCAGGGGATTTACAGTCATCATACCGCTCAGGAAGGAGATGCGTTCTGTCTCCTAGAGATGAACGTACTTTGGTGCAAAAAGTGCAAATCAATCCCAGAACAACAGCAAAGGACCTTGTGAAGATGCTGGAGGAAATAGGTACAATAGTATCTATATCCACAGCAAAACAAGTCCTATATTGACATAACCTGAAAGGCCACTCAGCAAGGAAGAAGCCACTTCTTCAAAACCGCCATAAAAGAGCCAGACTATGATTTGCAACTACACATGGGGACAAAGATGGTACTTTTTGGAGAAATGTCCTCTGGTCTGATGAAACAAAAATAGAACTGTTTGGCCATAATGACCATCGTTATGGGTGGGGGGAAAAGGGGGAGGCTTGCAAGCCGAAGAACACCATCCCAACCATGAGGCATGGGGGTGGCAGTATCATGTTGTGGGGGGTGCTTTGCTGCAGGAGGGTCTGCTGCACTTCACAAAATAAATGGCATCATGAGGCAGGAAATGTATGTGGATATATTGAAGCAACATCTCAAGACATCAGTCAGGAAGTTAAAGCTTGGTCGCAAATGGGTCTTCCAAATGGACAATGACCCCAAGCATACTTCCAAAGTTGTGGCAAAATGGCTTAAGGACAACAAAGTCAAGGTATTGGAGTTGCCATCACAAAGCCCTGACCTCAATCCTATAGAAGATTTGTGGGCAGAATTGAAGAAGCATATGTGCGAGCAAGGAGGTCTACAAACCTGACTCAGTTACACCAGCTCTGTCAGGAGGAATGGGCCAAAATTCACCCAACTTATTGTAGGAAGCTTGTGAAAGGCTTCCCGAAACATTTGACCCAAGTTAAACAATGTAAATGCAATACTATCAAATACTAATTGAGTGTATGTAAACTTCTGACCAAGTGGGAATGTGATGAAACAAATAAAAGCAGAAATAAATTATTATCTCTACTATTATTCTGAAATTTCACATTCTTATATTATAACGGGGATCCTAACTGACCTACGACAGGACATTTTTACTCGGATTAAATGTCAGGAATTGTGAAAAACTGAGTTTAAATGTATTTGGCTGAGGTGTATGTAAACTTCTGACTTCAACTGTACATCCAATTTTGAACTTGCACACACAGACACAGACAAAAAATCCATTGTACCTACTAGAGCGCTGGTACGGTTAAGGTCTGGATTTCCATGGTTCGGAAAACCAAAAACATAATGGAAGACCTGTGGGTAAACACACATGTAAACAGGACAGACCAGAATGCCTGGCAATGGACTGACTATCATTTTGTAAGAAGAGAAAGAGAAACACAAGAAGAGAGAGCAAGGAAGATCTATGAAACAGAAAGAAATGCAATAAAATTGGGTTTTGGCGTTTAGGAAAAAAAGCATGAAACACACACACCGATTATGGTGTTCACACCGATTGGTCGGTTCTATTAAATGGATTCTCACTGTCTACATCAGTCAGTACTGTACCTCCATCTCGTCAAGGAAGAGTCCTCAGTGTGTGCCCAAGCAGGGTGGACTCTCTGTGGAGAAAGTGCCTCAGGCAGTACCGCTCCCTATCCCCAGTCGCTTCCCTTCCTCTTCGATGTCAGAGACTACTTGGAATAAAGGCAGAGCCATGCACCCCTGTAACGATGATTGCTACTGAGTGATTCATTTGTATCTCAGACACAGAGCCAGAGGTGCATTCACTGACAACTAGTTCAGTCACAGTTCTCTGAATACCATGTAGTAAGGTTGGCGAATTCTTATAGTTATTTTTCATACATTCCTGTCATATAAACAATTGTCAGATGTCTTGGCTTGTTCAGTGTGACAGGGTCTAAGTCTGCCAATTAAGTAACACTTTGTAAGTAAGTAGTGTGGATGTGTGGATGTAGGCTCTGACAAAGTTCTGGCACTGTCCAAGTGTTTTTGCCTTTATTGTGTAGTGCGGCTGGTGTTATGCTGGGCTGAATTACCGAACGGTAATGTAGGGCACGTGCCCTGGTGCTCCCGACCTCCATGGGGTATCCAACCGAAAAATATATATTTTAGGTTGGAGGTCAGGCCCAAATAGCATATGAACATGTCCTAAGCAATGGCAAAATGTGTAGAATAGCAAATTAACTTCTTCAGGATTGGTGGGACGGTTGAGGTAACATAGGTTAATGCAATTAGCTTGAGGTTGTAAGTGACAAGAACGTTTCCCAGGACATAGACATATCTGATATTGGCAGAAAGCTTAAATTCTTGTTAATCTAACTGAACTGTCCAATTTACAGTAGCTATTACAGTGAAATAATACCATGCTATTGTTTGAGGAGAGTGCACAGTTTTAAACATGAAAAGTTATTAATAAACAAATTAGGCACATTTGGGATACAACATTTTGAACAGAAATGCAATGTTTCAGTGGATCAGTCTAAAACGTTCCACATACATTGCCATCTAGTGGCCAATATCTAAATAGCACCTGGGCTGAAATAATACTTGTTAACCTTTCTCTTGCATTTCAAAGAAAAAAATACAAAAAGACGGTTGTTTTTTCTTTGTATTATCTTTTACCAGATCTAATGTGTTATATTCTCCTACCTTCCTTTCACATTTACACAAACTTCAAAGTGTTTCCTTTCAAATGGTACCAAGAAAATGCATACCTTTGCTTCAGGGCCTGAGCTACAAGGCAGTTAGATTTGGGTATGTCATTTTAGGCAAAAATTTGAGAAAAAGTGGGCTAATCCTAAATTTTAAAATGGCAATATCTTCTCTCACTCATCCTCTGTCAAAATGGGAAAAATAGCATGAGATGTAAAGTCATTTTTTAAACATTTTGTGGGAGGTTTCGGGACCCTTGGAGTTAGGTGCCCCGATCCTGGTGACTGACCAATAGGAACACAGCGAGCATGGATTATCCACACAACAATATGAGGATTGTGAATAGTCAGATTAATATAACAGTTATTATTATATTATTTATGATATTTTTGGGAAGCCTATTTGATTCATAGTTCAGACATGTAAAGTTTGCAAGTGAAAACTATTTCTAAGGTGCATACTTTCAGTTTTTACAAACTCACTTCAGTCACGCATCAAATCCAATTCAACCTTATTTGGCACATGCGCCAAATACAATGTATTAGTCCGGTGGCCATTTGATTAATTGAACAGTAGTCTGGGGGTAGAAGCTGTTATGGAGCCTTTTGGTCCTAGACTGGTGCTCCAGTATCACTTGCCGTGCGGTAGCAGAGAAAACAGTCTATGACCAGGGTGACTGGAGTCTCTGACAATTTTTAGGGCTTTCCTCTGACACCACCTATTATATAGGTCCTGGATTGCAGGAAGCTTGGCCCCAGTGATGTACTGGGCCGTACACACTACCCTCTGTAGCGCCTTGCGGTCGGAAGCCGAGCAGTTGCCATACCAGGCAGTGATGCAACCGGTCAGGATGCTCTCGATGGGGCAGCAATATAACTTTTTGAGGATCTGCCAAATCTTTTCAGTCTCCTGAGGGGGAATAGGTTTTGTCGTGCCCTCTTCACGACTGTCTTGGTGTGTTTGGACCATGACAGATTGTTGGTGATGTGGACACCAAGGAACTTGAAACTCTCGATCAGCTCCACTACTGCCCCGTTGATGTTAATGGGGGCCTGTTCGGCCCTTCTTTTCTTGTACTTCATGATCAGATCCTTTGTCTTGCTCACATTGTCTTGCTCACCACACTGCCATTTCTCTGACCTCCTCCTTATAGGTTGTCTCATCGTTGTCAGTGATCAGGCCTACCACTGTTGTGTCATCAGCAAACTTAATGATGGTGTTGGGGTCGTGTTTGGCCATCCACGCAGTCGTGGGTGAATAGAGAGTACAGGAAGGTACTAAGTGCACACCCCTGAGGGGCCCCAGTGTTGAGGATCAGCGTGGCTGATGTGTTGTTGCCTACCCATACCACCTGGGGGCAGCCTGTCAGGAAGTCCAAGATCCAGTTGCAGAGGGAGATGTTTAGTCCCAGGGTCCTTAGCTTAGTGATGAGCTTTGTAGGCACTATGGTGTTGAACACTGAGCTGTAGTCAATGAACAGCATTCTCACATAGGTGTTCCTTTTGTCCAGGTGGGAAAGGGCAATGTGGAGAGAGATTGAGTCATCTGTGGATCTGCTGGGGCACTATGCGAATTGGAGTGGGTCTATGGTATCCGGGAGAGTGCTGTTGATGTGAGACATGGAATTTTTACTAGGATTAAATGTCAGGAATTGTGGGAAAAAAACAGAGTTTAAATGTATTTGGCTGAGGTGTATATAAACTTCTGACTTTCCCCTTTCACCTGTGTCTGGTGTTAGCTAGTTACTGGCTAGCTAGGTCTACATCTGTCTGGTGTTAGCTAGTTACTGGCTAGCTAGGTCTACATCTGTCTAGTGTTAGCTAGTTACTGGCTAGCTAGGTCTACATCTGTCTGGTGTTAGCTAGTTACTGGCTAGCTAGGTCTTCATCTGTCTGGTGTTAGCTAGTTACTGGCTAGCTATGTCTTCATCTGTCTGGTGTTAGCTAGTTACTGGCTAGCTAGGTCTACATCTGTCTGGTGTTAGCTAGTTACTGGCTAGCTAGGTATTCATATGTGTCTGGTGTTAGCTAGTTACTGGCTAGCTAGGTCTTCATCTGTCTGGTGTTAGCTAGTTACTGGCTAGCTAGGTCTACATCTGTCTGGTGTTAGCTAGTTAGTGGCTAGCTATGTCTTCATCTGTCTGGTGTTAGCTAGTTACTGGCTAGCTAGTTCTACATATGTCTGGTGTTAGCTAGTTACTGGCTAGCTAGGTCTTCATCTGCCTGGTGTTAGCTAGTTACTGGCCAGCTAGGTCATCATCTGTCTAGTGTTAGCTAGTTACTGGCTAGCTAGGTCTACATCTGTCTGGTGTTAGCTAGTTACTGGCTAGCTAGGTCTTCATCTGCCTGGTGTTAGCTAGTTACTGGCTAGCTAGGTCTTCATCTGCCTGGTGTTAGCTAGTTACTGGCTAGCTAGATCTTCATCTGTCTGGTGTTAGCTAGTTACTGGCTAGCTAGGTCTACATCTGTCTGGTGTTAGCTAGTTACTGGCTAGCTAGATCTTCATCTGTCTGGTGTTAGCTAGTTACTGGCTAGCTAGGTCTACATCTGTCTGGTGTTAGCTAGTTACTGGCTAGCTAGGTCTACATCTGTCTGGTGTTAGCTAGTTACTGGCTAGCTAGGTCTACATCTGTCTGGTGTTAGCTAGTTACTGGCTAGCTAGGTCTACATCTGTCTGGTGTTAGCTAGTTACTGGCTAGCTAGGTCTACACCTGTGTCTGGTGTTAGCTAGTTACTGGCTAGCTAGGTCTACATCTGTCTGGTGTTAGCTAGTTACTGGCTAGCTAGGTCTACAGCCAGCATGGAACAAAAGGGTGGATGGGTCGTTCAACACTTATTGACGCAGTTGTCAAGTCAACACATCCGTCAGTGCTGCTGTGAACGGCATCATAAGAGACATTTCAAATGGGAGATGTATAAAAAATATATATAATTGATGCAATTTCAATGTTGTTTGAGTTGCTTTGTGTATCACCAAATCAGCTTGAGATGATTTGACTGCAACACTGCTCACTGCATCCAAGTTGCTTGACACAGGCATTTCAAAGAGCTCAGTCAAGGGGAACTTATGAATATTAGCTCCTTGCCCACTCAGCCTGTCTTTTCAAACTTGCTGGTAGTTAGCCATGCAAGAAAATAAAAAAAATCAGAATGACTGTTCAGGACCTGTTCAGGAATTGTAAAAGACTGAATCTGACGTACAGTGTGGGAAGGCCTTTATTTAGACTTGTACATACAAATTATCACTATGTGCAAAAAGTCAGCTAATAGAGACATATTTAATTAATAATGTGCTATATTGATAGTCTAGTTATTTTGTTTACACAAGGCTAATGCTCTAGATAACTAAGTGCTTGTGGAAATGAAACAATCCCATCATGTATTCTGCTGACATTTCCATAACCATTAGAAACTAGAGAAATGTAAAAAATAAATAAAGTAACCAAGTTGACAGGAGAAATTAAACTGTGTCTTGACTGTATCTGTCAGGGGGGTTGCCTTTCCCCCGTCTAAAGTTTAGAGTAAATGACTGGTTGCCCTGTTGGCTCTGCCTGCCGCTGTGTGTGTGTGTGTGTGTGTGTGTGTGTGTGTGTGTGTGTGTGTGTGTGTGTGTGTGTGTGTGTGTGTGTGTGTGTGTGTGTGTGTGTGTGTGTGTGTGTGTGTGTGTGTGTGTGTGTGTGTGTGTGTGTGTGTGTGTGTGTGTTGCAGCGATCAACTTCTGCTAAATACTAATTACTGAATACTTAGTGCGGGTGCCCTTTCTATTGAGTCCCTTTAGTATAAACATTCATTATGGCTCTTTTTGTCCTTTGTAGCTCCATCATCATTATTCCACCGCTTCCCCCGGAGGAGAGTGGGAGCCGAGGCCGAGACTGGGGCCGGACCCGGCTGGAAAAAACACTGATATTTGTGCGCAGAGATCAAAAGCATTTACCTTTAGATGTTTCCCCGATATGAATATTCAATGTCCTTATTGAAATCTAATGTGGGGCTCCTTGTCTCAGGGGCCTTTTCATCAGTGCCTGTTGCCCGAGGCCACTGCTGATTGACAGCCAAACTTTAATAAAGAGAGAGGAGGGAAAAGAGAAGGAAATCTGGTGGTGCTGGAGATGTGAGCAGAGAGGGTTGCTGTGTGAATCCAGGGAGGGCTGAAAAAGACATGAGCGGAGGGGTGAAGGGTGGAAGAGAGGGATGGAGGGGCTATTTAACCTTGTGTATTTCCAAGCGGATCCAGGAGTTTATTAACACCTCTGGAAACAATAAACAAATTGAAACAAGGGTTAATAAACTAAGGCAAAACACACCCTATTGTTTCCTAAAATTATATTCCTTCAACATTTGTAATGATGAGTTTCTCTCTGTCACAGACCAAATACTTTTGAACTCTCTCTCTTTCTCTGCCGGGAATGTCGTGTCGATATTGTGTGTTTGTGTCTGTTGTTCGAGCTAAGGCAAAGCCCATTGAATATCACTGCATATCAATAAATACGTGAGTGAACAACATCCTGAAGTCATGAAGTGATCTGCCTCTTGGGTATGATGGATGACTACATTTGGACAGACAGACTGACAGTGACAAACGCCACAGCTCAAGGAGTAGGAAACTCCGATGTGATGTGGACAATGGACTATTAAGCCCGTTTATACCTGGTCCTAACATGTGTCCTGTGTCCTGATCTTGTCCATATCCTAATTGTGTTCACATTATAGACACGCGTACCCATGGTATTAATGTGTCTTTTATATGTCCACTGTGTCCCCATTGTGACTCCATTTCCTGGTCCCTCGCTGTATGCAAAGTATTTGACAGATATTCTCTGAAAATAATATTTATTTATTCTAAGGCATACACTGAGTGTATAAAACATAAGAAACACCTTCCTAATATTGAGTTGCATCCCCTTTTGCCCTCAAAACAGACTCAATGCGTCAGGGCATGGACTCTACAAGGTGTCGAAAGCATTCTACAGGGATGCTGGCCCATGTTGACTCCAATGCTTCCCACAACTTTTCTTAATCCCATTTTTTTTGTTGAGTGGATTCTCTTTCCTCCATGGTGCGTTTACGGTCCTGCAGAGTAGTAAAGAATTGTCTCACTCTGTCTTTCAGACCAACTGCTGCTGAGCTGCTAAAGCATAAATTCTTCACTAAAGCGAAGGTAAGACAGATACTGTGTATACACTGAGTGTACAAAACATTAGGAACACCTACCTAATATTGAGTTACGCACGATTTTGCCATCCGAACAGCCTCAATTCGTTCACTCCACACTAAGGTGTCAAAAGCGTTCCACAGGGATGCTGGCCCATGTTGACTCCAATGCTTCCCACAGTTGTGTCAAGTTGGCTGGATGTCCTTTGGGTGGCGGGCCATTCTTGATACACACAGGAAACTGTTCAGCGTGAAAAACCCAGCAGCGTTGCAGATCTTGACACAAACCTGGCACCTACTACCATACCCCGTTCAAAGACACTTCAATCTTTTGTCTTGCCTATTCACCCTCTGAATGGCACACATACACAATCCATGTCTCAATTGTCTCAAGGCTTAAAAATCCTTCTATAACCTGTCTCCTCCCCTTCATCTACACTGATTGAAGAGGAATGAATAACAAGTGACATCAATAAGGGATCATAGCTTTCACCTGTGTTTAATGATCATTGACAAACAGAAGATTCACACACTCTTAGTAAATCAGCATGTATAACCATTTACAACAGAGTAAAACATTTATTTCCAACTCTGTACATTCCAGCCTAATTTACATAATTTAAACATTTGATTTGGGCAGACAAAGTATTAGAGTATGTCAAGCAACTGTAGCCACTAGCCAGGTAGGTACCCCTGATGATAGCAGAAAACCAACTGAAACTTAACTTACATGTAAAGAGGGAGCACACACACACACAGAATCATAGTGAAGACCTCAAAACAATGAAATAACACATATGGAATCATGTAGTAACCAAAAAAGTGTTAAACAAATAAAATTATATTTTATATTTGAGATTCTTCAAAGTAGCCACCCTTAGCCTTGATGACATCTTTGCACACTCTTGGCATTTTATCAACCAGCTTCATGAGTCAGTCACCTGGAATGCATTTAAATTAACAGATGTGCCTTGTTAAAAGTTAAATAATGGATTTTCTTTCCTTCTTAATGAGTTTGAGCCAATCAGTTGTGTTGTGAAAAGGTAGGGGTGGTATACAGAAGATAGTTCTTTGTGATGTCTTTGTTTTAGTATAGTCAGGGCGTGAGTTGGGTGGGTTGTTTATGTTCATTTTTCTATGTTGTGTTTTGTGTATGGCCTGGTATGGTTCTCAATCAGAGGCAGGTGTCGTTAGTTGTCTCTGATTGAGAATCATACTTAGGTAGCCTTTTCCCACCTGTGTTTCGTGGGTGATTGTTTTCTGTTGAGTGTTTGTATCTGCATCAGACAGAATTGTTTCGGTTTCGTTCGTTCACTTTGTTGTTTTTGTTCAGTGTTCTATTATTTTACTTACCACGCTGCGCATTGATCCTCACCTTCCCCTCCACCGCCAACGGCCGTTACACTATTGGTAAAAGACCAAGTTCATATTATGGCAAGAACAGCTCAAATAAGCAAAAAGAACTGACTGTCCATCATTACTTTAAGACATGAATGTCAGTCAATACGGGAATGTCAATAACTTTGAAAGTTCCTTCAAGTGTAGTCGCAAAAACCATCAAGCGCTATAATGAAACTGGCTCTCATGGGGACCACCACAGGAAAGGAAGACCCAGAGTCACCTCTGCTGTAGAGGATAAGTTCATTAGAGTTACTAGCCTCAAAAATTGCAGCCCAAAAGAAATGCTTCACAGAGTACAAGTAACAGACACATCTCAACATCAACTGTTCAGAGGAGATTGCGTGAATCAGGTCTTCATGGTCGAATTGCTGCAAAGAAACCACTACTAAAGGTCACCAATAATAAGAAGAGACTTGCTTGGACCCAGAAACACGAGCAATGGGCATTAGACCGGTGGGAATCTGTCCTGTGCTCTGATGAGTCCAAATTTGAGAGTTTTGGTTCCAACCGCTGTGTCTTTGTGAAACGCAGAGTATGTGAACGGATGATCTCTGCATATGTGGTTCCCACCATGAAGCATGGAGGAGGAGGAGGTGTGATGGTGCTTTGCTGGTGACACTGTCAGTGATTTATTTAGAATTCAAGGCACACTTAACCTGCATGGCTACCACAGTATTCTGAAGCAATACGCCATCCCATCTGGTTTGCGCTGAGTGGGACAATCATTTGTTTTTCAACAGGGCAATGAGCCAACACACATCCAGGTTGTGTAAGGGCTATTTGACCAAGAAGGAGAGTGATGGAGTGCTGAATCAGATGACCTGGCCTCCACAATCACCCGACCTCAGCTAAATTGAGATGCTTTGGGATGAGTTAGACCGCAGAGTGAAGGAAAACCAGCCAACAAATGCTCAGCATATGTGGGAACTCCTGTTTGCAAAGCATTCAAGGTGAAGCTGGTTGAGAGAATGCCAATAGTGTGCAAAGCTGTCGTTAAGGCAAAGGGTGGCTACTTTGAAGAATCTCAAATATAAAATATATTTAGATTTGTTTAACACTTTTTTGGTTACTACATGATTCCATATGTGTAATTTCATAGTTTTAATGTCTTCACTAATATTCTACAATGTAGAAAATAGTACAAATAAAGGAATACCCTTGAATGAGTAGGTGTGTCCAAACTTTGACTGCTACTGCATGTGTACTGTAATCAAATTTAACAAATGAAATTAAACAAAGGAAATTAATCAAAGAAAGAATCTAGTTAGCTGGCACTATTTTGCATCAAGCCTGTCTTGAACATTTCGCCAAAGGTTCTCATCGACATCGCAGTTAATGTCCTCATTGTTCATGCACCTGGGGGAAAAACTTTTGGAATGGAAAATCCAAGCCTGACATTGGTCTGGGTTGATATCCCCGCGTGCCTCATACATGGCCTGAAGGAGGCTGGCACGCTTATGTGGATGGTGATCATACACCTTCGACCTCCATGCTGAAAATAAATCCTCGATAGGTTTGAGGAAAGGAGATTATGGGGGCAGGTGACACTGGGTCAGGAATCGGGGATGGCCCTGAACCTAACATTGTCCCACACAATGAAATAGGTGACCCTTTCTCCTTGACAGGCCTGCTAAATCTCATTTAGGAGGTGTGCAGCATTGTAGGACCCAAGCAGAGGCCTATTCCCTACCACACCATCTTCAGATATGGCTGCACACATGGAGATGTCCAGGAACTTCAACGGTCGCCTGTTGGCCGATGAGGTTCCGCCCACGGTGGCAAGTTTTGGCCAGATTGAAGGCCGATTCATCAACAAATATGTATTTCGTTGTTTCACAGCAACATCAAGCATCCTTCACCCTCTAAAAAGAGATTTGGGTTAGTTATTGTCAATTACAATACGATATTGTGAAGTAGCATGCACATCAAATAGCATGCACAGCCCGCAGTTGTTTCATCTGGTCATTGTTTCTCTCAGAAGGCACCAGGCATATCTGTTTCATAGATACCTGGGTCTTCTTCAAAAGGCCTATTGTATACATGCTGATGGGTGCCACATTGGCAAAGGTGTCATTGTTGTCGTCAATGGCCTGTTTTATTTCATTCAGACATATATCATTCCTGGCCCTCACCATTTCCACCACTGCCTGCTCCCATTGGTCGGTCAGCAAATGGCCTCGGCCCCCACGTGGCCCTCTGTCACTTCTGAGGGTCGAACGGAGTACACAGTCAATCTATCATAAGAATACAGGTACTAAAAACATACATACAACACTTACTATACTATTTTGTGTGAATTTAAATGAATTCAATAAAAAGTACTTTCTGACCAAATTAGAAACTTATATCTGGAAAATGTAGCTAGACTCTTACATGGACGTATACTGTAGATGGATGTACGCTTCACGGCAGACTGGAACCATTTAACTCTGTTTTGTTTGTATCATCTTGTAGCTACATCTTGTTTGGCCAGCTTTGTGTCAAGTCACGGTTCACACTGACCGTGGCGTGTGCAGAAAAAAAGCCCATCACTTTTTCCAACTGATTTGTTGATAGCGCTTGCTAAATTCAGGGCATCAATGTTGTTGAGAAAAGTAGAAAAACTTTTGTAGTTCTCATGGCTAACGTTTTTATCTTTCAGAAATGGCACGGTAGAAAGGACTATCAACACATACTGAGCATCTCATGTTATAGACAGAAGCACGCTACATGGCAGACCAATCAGAACTCATCTCCTGGCATGTCCAGCTCATCCATTATCTCACCCAATCATGGCTAATGGGAATGTCTTTTTCCATGGCTAAACCAACTAGGCTCATAATATAACTATTTAATTTGTATTTGTGGATGGAATACAAATTTGTCATTAATGCACATGAAAGTTCACATGTTCCAGAAGGCATTCCTGCCCAAAAACGCATTTTGCTGAAAAAAAAATAGTTTTACATTCAAATGATGCTCCTGTGACGTAGTGACGTGCGACATACGCCTAGTTTCCTGAAAAAAAACACATATGTCTAGCAGGAGGCAAAAAGCTGACAGGGTTGAATTGACAGAAGTATACATACAGTTGAAGTCAGGCGTTTACATACACTTAGGTTGGAGTCATTCAAACTAATTTTTCAACCACTCCACAAATTTCTTGTTAACAAACTATAATTTTGGCAAGTCGGTTGGGACGTCTACTTTGTGCATGACACAAGTCATTTTTCCAACAATTGTTTACAGACAGATAATTTCACTGTATCACAATTCCAGTGGGTCAGAAGTTTACATACACTAAGTTGACTGTGCCTAAACAGCTTTGAAAATACCAGAAAAATTATGTCATGGCTTTAGAAGCTTCTGAAAGGCTAATTTACATAATTGGAGTAATTGGAGGTGTACCTGTGGATGTATTTCAAGGCCCACTTTCAAACTTAGTCCCTCTTTGCCTGATTTTTTTCAAGAAAAAGAACTCAGAAAAGAATTGTTGACCTCCACATGTCTGGTTCATCCTTGGGAGCAATTTCCAATTTCCAAAAGCCTGAAGGTACCACGTTCATCTGTACAAACAATAGTACACAAGTATAAACACCATGGGACCACGCAGCCATCATACCGCTCAGGAAGGAGACGCGTTCTGTCTCCTAGAGATGAACGTACTTTGATGCGAAAAGTGCAAATCAATCCCAGAACAACAGCAAAGGACCTGGTGAAGATGCTGGAGGAAACAGGTACAAAAGCATCCATATCCACAGCAAAATGAGTCTATATATCGACATAACCTGAAAGGCAGCTCAGCAAGGAAAAATCCACTGCCCCAGAACCGCCATAAAAGAGCCAGACTACGGTTTGCAACTGCACATGGGGACAAAGATCGTACTCTCTGAAGAAATGTCCTCTGGAGGAACTGCTTGATGCATTTGGGGCCTTTAAGGATGGGAAAACTCCAGGGCTGGATGGTATGCCAGTGGAAGTATACAAAACACTTTCTTTGATATACTCAAAGGACCATTATTAGCATGTTTTAACCACTCCCATATAAATGGTAGATTATCAGACACGCAACAAGAAGGTCTGATATCATTATCACTGAAACAGGACCCAAGTGGTATATTTTAAGATCCAGTCCATTTAAAGAATTGGAGACCTCTTACACTTCAGTGTTGTGATGCAAAAATCCTAGCAAAATGCTTGGCGCATAGAGTTTAAAACGTTTTGTCAGATATTATTCATCCTAATCAGACAGGTTTTTTACATGGACGATACATTGGAGATAATATAAGACAAGTACTGGAAACAATAGAACACTATGAAATATCGGGAACACCAGGCCTGGTTTTCATAGCTGATTCTGAAAAGGCTTTTGATAAAGTTCGACTTGAGTTTATATATAAATGCCTTGAATATTTCAATTTTGGGGAATCTCTTATAAAATAGGTTAAAGTTATGTTTAAAAAATATATATATTTCACCATTAATTAACCAGGTAGGCCAGTTGAGAGCAAGTTCAACTGTGACCTGGCCAATATAAAGCATAGCAATTCGACACAATACAACAACACAGAGTTACACAGGGAATAAACAAAACATACAGTCAATAATACAGTAGAACAAAGAAAACAAAATGTCTGTATACAGTGATTGCAAATGAGGTAAGATAAGGGAAGTAAGGCAATAAATAGGCCATGGTGGCGAAGTAATTACAATATAGCAATTAAACACTGGAATGGTACATGTGCAGAAGATGAATGTGCAAATAGAGATACTGGGGTGCAAAGGAGCAAGATAAATAAATAAATAAATAAATATAGTATGGGGATGAGGTAGGTAGATAGCCCATCTGTAAAAAGCCCATCTATGTACAGTTGCAGTGGTCTGTGAGCTGCTCTGACAAGCTGGTGCTTAAATCTAGTGAAGGAGATATGATTCTCCAGCTTCAGAGATTTTTGCAGTTCGTTCCAGTCATGGGCAGCAGAGGACTAGAAGGAAAGACGACCAAAGGAGGAATTGGTTTTGGGGGTGACCAGTGAGATATACCCGCTGGAGCGTGTGCTACGGGTGGGTGCTGCTATGGTGACCAGTGAGCTGAGATAAGGCGGGCTTTACCAAGCAGAGACTTGTAGATAACCTGTAGCAAGTGGGTTTGGTGACGAGTATGAAGCGATGGCCAACCAACGAGAGCGTACAGGTCGCAATGGTGGGTAGTATATGGGGCTTTGGTGACAAAATGGATGGCACTGTGATAGAGTGCATCCAGTTTTTTGAGTAGAGTGTTGGAGGCTATTTTATAGATGACATCACAGAAGTCGAGGATCGGTAGGATGGTCAGTTTTATGAGGGTATGTTTGGCAGCATGAGTGAAGGATGCTTTGTTGCCATATAGGAAGCCGATTCTAGATTTAATTTTGGATTTAATTTAAATTTTGTGAGTCTGGAAGGAGAGTTTACAATCTAACCAGACACCTAGGTATTTGTAGTTGTCCACGTATTCTAAGTCAGAGCCGTCCAGAGTAGTGATGCTGGACGGGCGAGCATGTGAGGGCAGTGATCAGTCGAATAGCATGCATTTAGTTTTACTTGCATTTAAGAGCAGTTGGAGGCCACGGAAGGAGAGTTGTATGGTATTGAAGCTCGTCTGGAGGTTTGTTAACACAGTGTCCAAAGAAGGGCCAGAAGTATACAGAATGGTGTCGTCTGCGTAGAGGTGGATCAGAGAATCGCCAGCAGCAAAAGCGACATCATTGATGTATAGAGAGAAGAGAGTCGGCCTGAGGATTGAACCCTGTGACACCCCCATAAAGACTGCCAGAGGTCCGGACAACAAGCCCTCCGATTTGACACAATAAATTCTATCTGAGAAGTAGTTAAACCAGACGAGGCAATCTTTTGAGAAACCAAGTCTGTCGAGTCTGCCAATTAGAATGTGGTGATTGACGAGTCGAAAACCTTGGCCAGGTTGATGAATACGGCCGCACAGTCATGTCTCTTATCGATGGCGGTTATGATGCCATTTAGGACCTTGAGCGTGGCTGAGGTGCACCCATGATCAGCTCTGAAACCAGATTGCATAGCGGAGAAGTTATGGTGGGATTCGAAATGGTCGGTGATCTGTTTGTTAACTTGGCTTTCGAAGACCTTAGAAAGACAGGGTAGGATAAATATAGGTCTTTGGGAATCCAATCCTTGGGAATCTCAGACGATACGAAAGAGAGGTTGAACAGGCTAGTAATAGGGTGGCAAGAATTTCGGCAGATCATTTTAGAAAGAAAGGGTCCAGATTGTTTAGCCCGGCTGATTTGTAGGGGTCCAGATTTTGCAGCTCTTTCAGAACATCAGCTGACTGGATTTGGGTGAAGGAGAAATGGTGGGGGCTTCGGCGGGTTGCTGTGGAGGGTACCGGGCAGTTGACCGGGGTAGGGGTAGCCAGGTGGAAAGCATGGCCAGCCGTAGAGAAATGCTTATTGAAATTCTCAATTATAGTGGATTTATCAG
Source organism: Oncorhynchus tshawytscha (assembly GCF_018296145.1). NCBI lineage: Eukaryota > Metazoa > Chordata > Actinopteri > Salmoniformes > Salmonidae > Oncorhynchus > Oncorhynchus tshawytscha. The sequence goes on from NC_056456.1 coordinate 3,379,382, forward strand.
TGGTGACAGTGTTTCCTTGCATCATAGCAGTGGTCAACTGGGAGGAGGTGCTCTTATTCTCCATGGACTTTACAGTGTTCCAGAACTTTTTGGAGTTAATACTACAGGATGCAAATTTCTGTTTGAAAAAGCTAGCCTTAGTTTTCCTAACTGCCTGTGTATATTTGTTACTAACTTCCCTGGAAAGTTTCATATCACGGGGGCTATTCGATGCTAATGCAGAACGCCACAGGATGTTTTTGTGCTGGTCAAGGGCAGACAGGTCTGGAGTGAACCAAGGACTATATCTATTCCTAGTTCTACATTTTTTGAATGGGACATGCTTATTTAAGATGGTGAGGAAGGCACTTTTAAAGAATAGCCATGCATCATCTACTGATGGGATGAGGTCAATGTCATTCCAGGATACCCCGGCCAGATTGATTAGAAAGGCCTGCTCGCAGAAGTGTTTTAGGGAGCGTTTGACAGTGATGAGGGGTGGTCGTTTGGTCGCAGACCCCATTACGAATGCAGGCAATGAGGCAGTGATCGCTGAGATGTTGATTGAAAACAGCAGAGGTGTATTTGGAGGGCGAGTTAGCCAGGATGACATCTATGAGGGTGCCCATGTTTACGGATTTGTACCTGGTAGGTTCATTGATCATTTGTGTGAGATTGAGGGCATCAAATTTAGATTGTAGGATGGCCGGGGTGTTAAGCATGTCCCAATTTAGGTCACCTAGTAGCACGAGCTCAGAAGATAGATGGGGGATAATCAATTCACATATGGTATCGAGGGCACAGCTGGGGGCAGAGGGAGGTCTATAGCAAGAGGCAACAGTGAGAGACTTGTTTCTGGAAATGTGCATTTTTAGAAGTAGAAGCTCAAATTGTTTGGGTACAGACTTGGATAGTAATACAGAACTCTGCATGCTATCTTTGCAGTAGATTGCAACACCACTCCTTTGGGAGTTCTATCTTGACAGAAAATGTTATAGTTAGCGATGGAGATTTCAGGGTTTTTGGTGGTTTTCCTAAGCCAGGATTCAGACACGGTAAGACATCAGGATTGGCAGAGTGTGTTAAAGCAGTGAGTAAAACATATTTAGGGAGTAGGCTTCTAACGTTAACATGCATGAAACCAAGGTTTTTACGGTTACAGAAGTAAACAAATGAGAGCACCTGGGGAGTGGGAGTGGAGCTAGGCACTGCAAGACCTGGATTAACCTCTACATCACCAGAGGAACAGAGGAGAAGTAGGATAAGGATACGGCTAAATGCTATACGAACCCTATATGTATAGTAATCATAGGATTAAAATAGTAAATAATGGCTACATCTCAGAAAGTTTAAAACTGTCTAGAGGAGTAAAACAGGGTTGTCCACTATCGGCATATCTATTTATTATTGCCATCGAAATGTTAGCTGTTAAGATTAGATCAAACAATAATATTAAGGGATTAGAAATCCGTGGCTTAAAAACAGTACGCTGATGATTCATGTTTTCTTTTAAAACCACATTTAGTCTCTTCACGGCCTCATAGAGGATCTAGATACTTTTGCTATCCTCTCTGGATTAAAACCAAATGATGATAAGTGTACTATATTACGTATTGGATCACTAAAAATGCTAATTTTACATTACCATGTAGTTTACCAATTAAATGGTCTGACGGAGATGTGGACATACTCGGTATACATATCCCAAAAGAAAGAAATGATCTCACTCCAATACATTTTTATAGAAAGTTAGCAAAAATAGATAAAATCTTGCTACCATGGAAAGGAAAATACCTGTCTATTTGTGGAAAAATCACCCTGATTAACTCTTTAGTCACATCACAGTTGACCTATTTTCTTATGGTTTTGCCTACACCTAGTGACCTGCTTTTTAAATTATATGAACCAAAAATATTCAATTTTATTTGGAACGGCAAGCCAGATAAAATTAAAAGGGCCTATTTATATAACGAATATGAATTCGGAGGACAGACATGATTAAATATTAAAGCATTAGACCTCTCACTAAAGGCATCAGTCATACACAAGTCATACTTAAATCCAAACTGGTTCTCTAGTAAATTGGTACGAATGTCTCATCCTGTTTAAGAAGGGCCTTTTTCCCTTTATTCAGATTACACCTGCCCACTTTCGTTTGTTTGAAAAGGAAATAATCTCCAAAATATCTTTATTTTTTAAACAAGCCTTAGAAAGTTGGTTGCAATTTCAGTTTAATCCACCTGAAAAGACAGAACAAATAATTCAACAAATATTATGGTTAAATTCAACTAATTGATTTTAAAAAAACTATTTTCGAATACATTTTTTAAAAAGGTATAATTTTAGTGAATGATATCATAAATAGGACTGGTGGAGTTGTGTCACACATGCAGCTAACACAGACATATGGAAATGTCTGCTCTACCCATAATTACAACTAATTAATTGCAGCATTACCACAAAAATGGAAGAGGCAAGTAGAAGGGGAAAAAAGTAAGGAACTTGTATGTCGGCCCTGTATTAAAGAACATAAATGGTTAAAGAAAAGTGTCATAAATAAAAACATATACCAATTTTCATTTAAGGACCAAAAAACTGACAGCTGTCCCAGATTTGCGATGTACCCATACTATGGCACATGGTATATGAATTGATACGCAAAACAATGCCGGATTCAAAACTTCACATTTTTCTATTTAAATTACTATACAAAATTCTTGCAACTAATAGAATGTTATATATATATATGGGGGATACAATCTTCCCAGCTCTGCAGATTCTGCTGTGAGGAGGCATAGTCATTAGATCATTCATTTTGGTATTGTCCATATGTAGCTTGTTTTTGGTCACAGGTCCAGGAATGGCTGAAGAATTGCAACATTTGCCTAGAACTAACGCTGCTGTAACGGCGGTCATCGGAAGAAGAGGAACTGTCAGACCAAAATGCAGCAGGATACGTGTTCATCTTTATTATAAGGAACTGAACACTGAATACAATAATAACAAAAAGGAAAACCCGAAACAGTCCTGCAAGGTGAAACCAACACTAAAACAGGAATACAACTACCCACAACTAAAAGTGGAAAAACAGGCTACCTAAGAGACATCGATAGACAGCTGTCCGTGATTGAGAACCATACCCGGCCGAAACATAGAAATACAAAAACCTAGACATACAAACAGACTGCCCACCCAAATCACACCCTGACCAGACAAAAATAGAAACATACAAAGCAATCTACGGTCAGGGCGTGACAGCTGCAGATAGCAATACTGGGTGATTTGAAAGGCCATAGTCAATCAATAATAAAATAATTATTTTAGCAAAAATGTTTATTTTTAATTTCCAATCTGTAGAAGCTATGAGAATAGAAAGGTTCAATTATTTTGTGAAGCATCACAGCACAGTTGAAAAATATATGGCAAATAGAAAAACCCGAAATGGATGATGTTGAGAGATAGATGGGAGGGGTTCAATGGAGCTGAAGGAGGCCAGCGGGTGAACAACAATAACAAGATAAACAATGTAAAACATACCAGGGTCTGTAAAATGTGTATAGGTTCAGACCTTTTGTGAAATAGTGGCGAGAACAAGTATTTGTTTTTGCAGGTTTTCCTACTTACAAAGCATGTAGAGGTCTGTAATTCTTATCATAGGCATCATGAGGTAGGAAATGTATGTGGATATATTGAAGCAACATCTCAAGACATCAGTCAGGAAGTTAAAGCTTGGTCGCAAATGGGCCTTCCAAATAGACAATGACCCCAAGCATACTTCCAACGTTGTGGCAAAACGGCGTAAAGACAACAAAGTCAAGGTACTGGAGAGGCCATCACAAAGCCCTGACCTCAATCCTATAGAAAATTTGTGGGCAGAACTGAAAACGCGTGTACGAGCAACTCAGTGACTGATTCAGTTACACCAGCTCTGACAGGAGGAATGGGCCAAAATTCACCCAACTTATTGTGGGAAGCTTGTGGAAGGCTACCCAAAACGTTTGACCAAAGTTAATCAATTTAAATGCAATTCTACCAAATATTAATGGAGTGTATGTAAACTTCTGACCCATTGGGAATGTGATAAAAGAAATAAAAGCTGAAATATATAATTCTCTTCTATTATTCTGACATTTCACATTCTTAAAATAAAGTGCTGATCCTAACTGACCTAAGACAGGCAATGTTTACTAGGATTAAGTGTCAGGAGTTGTGAAAAACTGAGTTTAAATGTATTTAGCTAAGGTGTATGTTAACTTCCGACTTCAACTGTATGTGTGTAAGAGAAAGGGAATGAGAGTGAGAGGGGCAAAGAGATATTGTTTGGCCATCAGAGAATCATTCCAAAACAAGTATGGGCAGCTGCAGCCCAATATGGTGACTGGAGTATGGGCGAGTCAAAAGGACTGGAAAGCAAATCAGCTAATTGGGCAGATTTTTTGCCACTCAAGACAGTTTTGCGTGGCTTCTCGGCTGATTGAGCTGCACAACAAGTAGAGTCAAGTGAAGTCAATCAGTGTACCAGTGTTGTATCCTACTGGGTATCACCGTCATGTCGACGGTGGTAGCTAAATTGTCCATTTCTTTCCTCCTATGATTTTATTTCAAATAGGGATAGCAGCCCACACAATAAATAATAACCATCTAGATGTCACCTTGATATACATACAGTCTACTACTCAATGGGGAGGGCATGAATGGCTGTAGGACGTTTGTGGTCATACACACATCCTTAAAAAGTTAGGTGCTGGGCTAATGAAGAATACTGGTAAAGAACACAAGGCCCACAATTCACTGCTTTATTGACAACGTTTCCATCTGAAACATCTACATCAGACCAGAGGGCGACACCAACACCTGGACACAGTGCCCTTCGTTCCTGCTTGACAAGCACTACTGTCTGGCAACGGCATGGGAAGTATCCATCTAGTAACCAATATCAGGGTGACAGTCACAGCAAGCACACGCATACAATGCATGAGGCAACAGTACACCCATCATCATTTAATAAAACATTTACTATTGTCAGTTTTATAACTGAAAATGCAGAATTATTTGTGTAAAGCTAACAGTGAAATACGACTCATTGTTTGGCTTCAAAAAAGAAGTGCATACTCTCCGTACTGTAGGTCAAATCTACAGTGTTTGCCTGGTAAGAGAAGGAAGAACAACACACTGCTCAATCAAAACGTCTAACCTATAGCAGAGCACTCCTTTCCACACGCCCACAAATGTCCTTACGACACACACTTTCAACATCGGATGTTTGTCCCAGATGCTGCCCGCTCCCCGGTCCTGGAATGGGCTCATTCCTCCAGGCTTGCCCGCCACCCTGGTTCCTGTCGGACCCTGGACTTTGTGCGACAACGCTTTTGGTGGCCCACCATGGTTCCGGACGTCTCCGCATTCATCGCCACCTGCACTGTCTGTGCTCAGAACAAGACACCTCAGAAAGCTCCGGCTGGCCTCCTTCAACCTCTTCCTGTCCCTCACCGTCCCTGGTCTCCCTCCGTCTGATGGCAACACCACTCTCCAGGTTTTCCAAAGCCGCCCATTTTATTCCCCTCCCCAAGGAGACGGCCCAGCTCATGTTGCAGCACGTTTTCCCGGATCCACGAACTTCTGGTGGACATGGTCTCTGACCATGGTCCTCAGTTCTCATCTCGGTTCTGGAAGACGTTCTGCACATCGAGTCGTCGGCCAGCCGGTCCTCCGGGTTGCATCCCCAATCCAACGGCCAGTAGGAGCGAGCCAATCAGGACCTGGAGACGACTCTTTGTTGCCTCGTCTCCACCAACCACACCACCTGGAGCCAGCAACTCATGTGGGTGGAATAAGCCCGCGACACCCTTCCCTGCTCGGCCACTGGTCTCTCGCCTTTCGAGTGCCTGGTGGGTTATCAGCCCCTGCTCTTCCCGGAGCAAGAGGAATAGGTCAAAATACCCTCTGCCCAGATGTTTGTCCTCCGCTGTCACCCTATCTGGAATAGAGCTCGGTCAGGAGCTCAGGTATTGTCAACAGGCGGACCGCCACCAGACCCCAGCTACCCACTATCATCTTGGGAAGATGGTATGGCTGTCTACTCAGAATCTGCTTCTCCGGGTAGAGTCCCACAAACATTCCCCCAATTTATCGTCCCTTTCCCCATTTCCAAGATCCTTCGTCCCTCTGCTGTTTGTCTTCTGTTGCCCCGCACCCTCCATATACATCCCACGTTTCATCTATCAAGGATTAAACCTCTGTCTCACAGCCCTCTGTGACCCTGACCCTGTCTGCCATTCTGTACCTTTCAGACTCTGGCCTGGATTACTGACCTCTGCCTGCCCTGACCCTGTCTGCCATTCTGTACCTTTCAGACTCTGACCTGGATTACTGACCTCTGCCTGCCCTGACCCTGTCTGCCATTCTGTACCTTTCGGACTCTGCTCTGGATTACTGACCTCTGCCTGCTCTTGAACTGTCGTTTGCCTGCCCCCTGTTTTTGCACTACACCTTCGTTACTTCGAACTGTCTGCATCTGGGTCTTATTTTGAGGTCTGATAGACGTAGGCTATACTGGAAATATGTTAGTTCTATCAGGCTGCAACGTCTAAAATTAACCTCCTAAGGAAATCCCTAACATCAGGCTAAACAGGCACAATGCAATTAGCGTTTAAACCATGTCAATGGTGTTCCAATACCAAGGCTCTCAGAGGACCTCAGGACTTCTAACACCTGATCTATCACCAGTGAATGATTAATCCTCACAACAACACAATGCCCAGTCGTTAACTAGGTCTTTATGTCCTTAGTTAGTCCTAATAAACTCCCTGTGCCTTTTAGTGTCGTTAACTCGCATTCAACTAATTAGCATTCTGATCAGGGGATCAGGAGAGAGAAAGAGGGCGAGAGAGTGAGGAGGGGGAGGGACATACAGTAGAGTAGGCCCTCTGCCACAATGGAAGTATATCCCATGAGACGGTGACACTGTGACATTGTCATTAACTTGATGTTAATTACAAATTAATAGGGCTATTTCATTTACATGTATCTCTGGCTCTGTGACGGGGCCCTCTTATAGCAGGTTACTCTAGCGAGGCCCATTGAAGCCCAGAAGATGTGGGGAGGTTCCTCTTGTCCCATCTCCCCCCAGTGTTTCATGGGAGCTAATTAAACAGTGGGCCAGTCATCATGATTATGTCTGTGTGCTGCTTTAGCTCTGCAATTAAGGGACTTTTTGAAGCTACCCATCTAGACCGTGAAGTGACTGACTGACCCTCCGCCTACTCTTAAAATGGAGGCAGTGTTCCGCTCTAGAGGTCAGCCGATTATGATTTTTCAAGGCCAATACCGATTATTGGAGGGCCGAAAAAAAAGCAGATACCGATTAAATCGGGCAATTTTTAAAAATGTATTTGTAATAATGACAATTACAACAATACTGAATGAACACTTATTTTAACATAATACATCAATAAAAATCCATTTAGCCTCAAATAAATAATGAAACATGTTCAATTTGGTTTAAATAATGCAAAAACAAAGTGTTGGAGAAGTAAAAGTGCAATATGTGCTATGTAAGAACGCTAACGTTTCAGTTCCTTGCTCAGAACATGAGAACATATGAAAGCTGGTGGTTCCTTTTAACATGAGACTTCAATATTCCAAGGTAAGAGGTTTTAGGTTGTAGTTATTATAGTAATTATTATAGAACTATTTCCCTCTATACCATTTGTATTTCATATACCCTTGACTATTGGATGTTCTTATAGGCGGACTCCTGTGGCGGACTGCAATAGCATCGAATAGTCCCCGGGATATGCAACTGTTCAGGGAAGTCCGGAACCAATACACGCAGTCAGTCAGGAAAGCTAAGGCCAGCTTCTTCAGGCAGAAGTTTGCATCCTGTAGCTCCAACTCCAAAAAGTTCTGGGACACTGTGAAGTCCATGGAGAACAAGAGCACCTCCTCCCAGCTGCCCACTGCACTGAGGCTAGGTAACACGGTCACCACCGATAAATCCATGATTATCGAAAACTTCAATAAGCATTTCTCAACGGCTGGCCATGCCTTCCGCCTGGCTACTCCAACCTTGGCCAACAGCTCTGCCCCCCGGCAGCTCCTCGCCCAAGCCTCTCCAGGTTCTCCTTTACCCAAATCCAGATAGCAGATGTTCTGAAAGAGCTGCAAAACCTGGACCCGTACAAATCAGCTGGGCTTGACAATCTGGACCCCTATTTCTGAAACTTTCCGCCGCCATTGTCGCAACCCCTATTACCAGCCTGTTCAACCTCTCTTTCATATCGTCTGAGATCCCCAAGGATTGAAAGCTGCCGCAGTCATCCCCCTCTTCAAAGGGGGAGACACCCTGGACCCAAACTGTTACAGACCTATATCCATCCTGCCCTGCCTATCTAAGGTCTTCGAAAGCCAAGTCAACAAACAGGTCACTGACCATCTCGAATCCCACCGTACCTTCTCCGCTGTGCAATCTGGTTTCCGAGCCGGTCACGGGTGCACCTCAGCAACACTCAAGGTACTAAACGATATCATAACCGCCATCGAAAAAAGATAGTACTGTGCAGCCGTCTTGATTGACCTTGCCAAGGCTTTCGACTCTGTCAATCACCATATTCTTATCGGCAGACTCAGTAGCCTCGGTTTTTCGGATGACTGCCTTGCCTGGTTCACCAATTACTTTGCAGACAGAGTTCAGTGTGTCAAATCGGAGGGCATGCTGTCCGGTCCTCTGGCAGTCTCTATGGGGGTGCCACAGGGTTCAATTCTCGGGCCGACTCTTTTCTCTGTATATATCAATGACGTTGCTCTTGCTGCGGGCGATTCCCTGATCCACCTCTACGCAGACGACACCATTCTATATACTTTCGGCCCTTCATTGGACACTGTGCTATCTAACCTCCAAACAAGCTTCAATGCCATACAACACTCCTTCCGTGGCCTCCAACTGCTCTTAAACGCTAGTAAAACCAAATGCATGCTTTTCAACCGATCGCTGCCTGCACCCGCATGCCCGACTAGCATCACCACCCTGGATGGTTCCGACCTTGAATATGTGGACATCTATAAGTACCTAGGTGTCTGGCTAGACTGCAAACTCTCCTTCCAGACTCATATCAAACATCTCCAATCGAAAATCAAATCAAGAGTCGGCTTTCTATTCCGCAACAAAGCCTCCTTCACTCACGCCGCCAAGCTTACCCTAGTAAAACTGACTATCCTTCCGATCCTCGACTTCGGCGATGTCATCTACAAAATGGCTTCCAACACTCTACTCAGCAAACTGGATGCAGTCTATCACAGTGCCATCCGTTTTGTCACTAAAGCACCTTATACCACCCACCACTGCGACCTGTATGCTCTGGTCGGCTGGCCCTCGTTACATATTCGTCGCCAGACCCACTGGCTCCAGGTCATCTACAAGTCCATGCTAGGTAAAGCTCTGCCTTATCTCAGTTCACTGGTCACGATGGCAACACCCATCCGTAGCACGTGCTCCAGCAGGTGTATCTCACTGATCATCCCTAAAGCCAACACCTCATTTGGCCGCCTTTCGTTCCAGTACTCTGCTGCCCGTGACTGGAACGAATTGCAAAAATCGCTGAAGTTGGAGACTTTTATCTCCCTCACCAACTTCAAACATCAGCTATCTGAGCAGCTAACCGATCGCTGCTGCTGTACATAGTCTATTGGTAAATAGCCCACCCATTTTCACCTACCTCATCCCCATACTGTTTATATTTATTTACTTGCTCTTTTGCACACCAATATCTCTACCTGTACCTGACCATCTGATCATTTATCACTCCAGTGTTAATCTGCAAAATTGTAATTATTCGCCTACCTCCTCATGCCTTTTGCACACATTGTATATAGACTCCCCCCTTTGTTTTCTACTGTGTTATTGACTTGTTAATTGTTTATTCCATGTGTAACTCTGTGTTGTCTGCTCACACTGCTATGCTTTATCTTGGCCAGGTCGCAGTTGCAAATGAGAACTTGTTCTCAACTGGCCTACCTGGTTAAATAAAGGTGAAATAAAATTTAAAAAATAAATAAATAGGCACTATAGTATTGCCAGTGTAACAGTATAGCTTCCATCTCTCTCCTCGCCGCTACCTGGGCTCGAACCAGGAACACATCGACAACAGCCACCCTCGAAGCAGCGTTACCCATGCAGAGCAAGGGGAACAACCACTCCAAGTCTCAGAGCGAGTGATGTTTGAAACGCTATTAGCGCGCACCCCGCTAACTAACTAGCCATTTCACATCGGTTACACCAGAATTTTAGCTAAATATGCAGGTTTAAAAATACTGTATATCCTTCTGTGGATTGATTTTAAGAAAGGCATTGGTGTTTATGGTTAGGTAGTCATCCAACGATTGTGCATTTTTCGCAAATGCGCTTTTGTTAAATCATCCCCCAGCGTTGCATCGATTATATGCAACGCAGGACACGCTAGATAAACTAGTAATATCATCAACCATGTGTAGTTATAACTAGTGATTATGATTGATTGATTGTTTTTTATAAGATAAGTTTAATGCTAGCTAGCAACTTACCTTGGTTTACTGCATTTGAGTAACAGGCAGTCTCCTCGTGGAGTGCAATGAGAGGCAGGTGGTTAGAGTGTTGGACTACTTAACTGTAAGGTTGCAAGTTTGGATCCCTCGAGCTGACAAGGTGAAAATCTGTCGTTCTGCCCCTGAACGAGGCAGTTAACCCATCGTTCCTAGGCCGTCATTGAAAATAAGAATGTGTTCTTAACTGACTTGCCTAGTTAAATAAAATATATAATTAAAAAAAATATTTAATCGGCAAAATCGGCATCCAAAAATACCGACTTCCGATTGTTATGAAAACTTGAAATCGTCCCTAATTAACCAGCCATTCTGATTAATCGGTCGACCTCTATTCCGCTCTACCTCTCCCCTGTCCACGTAACTACAGCGACAGTAAAGTCTTATTAGATCAGAGGTCTTAGAGGAAAGGAGACAAGGAAAGGGAACAGTTTCAGACTATTTGGGACATGATGTAAAGTGTGATTCCTGTTTTTCTCATGGCACCTGGAGTATATTGTCTTCAGATTGTGTTGCAAGTGTGATGGAGATGGTCAGAAATCAAGTCATCATCAGTGTAAGACATTTATAACAATATTACCTAAAAACCTGCAACTCCCTGCTCCAGCCATCTTCAAATGATTAATTCTGTTAACCATTGAATTCCCCAGAACCATCCTTAGTCTCTGACCCCTCCACGTCTATCGCCACGTTGACGGCCACAAGCCACCGGTCTCCATGGTAACCTGAGCCTTTAGTCCCGTGAGAGTGGTGTCAGCTAGCCAACGTGGCACATAGCGTTCTGCCATATGGTGCCACCCCATACGTCCTGGCTGAGCTGGGCCTGAAGAGAGGGGAGTGTTAATGGGAGAGACCTGCCTGCACCAGTATACACGACACAGCTGAGGCAGAGAGATCGGAGAGCACATGATGCCCACTATAAGGTGCATGTTGCATGCTTGATGGTTTTACTATTGCTCAGCCGTTATCACAAGGGTGTGTGCAATGAGTACAACAAGTATGTTATGCAAGAAAGTACAATATCACTGAAACATCTTTGAAGGTAATTGCCATGATACAAACAAATCTGATTGGACGGAAAAAAATAAGTATATGACATCTTGTAGACATACATAAACACACAATTACATTTTTTGTATTTCTAAAGTAAGACAACATGTATTGTACTGCCCTTTCCCAATGAGCTACTTTGTGACTCTTGATTATAAGCCCTCTGCTGCCCCTGTGTGGTAGCAGGTGAAAGTACATCTTACAGTCTAACCAGTCACTTTCCATGGCAGGAAGGAATAGTCCAACTCACTACAGTTGATAAAATAGTTGTATTTATTTCAAGTTCAATAAAATAAGATTACAAATACAATGTATGTCTTAAGCAATAGAATACTATTTATTTTGCATAAACCTTTTTTGATATATAATATATATATATTACATTGTCTTATCAAAAATAGTCTGTATGCTTTTGAAGAAAGCTACACGTTTGTGAGGGGGGGGTATTCTGGAGAAATTGAAGTTCATCAAAATTCCAATTAAATCATTTTTAAAATCCTAATTGAGATGGCATTGATGTGACAGAAATCAAACAAGCAATGAAGGCATTTTCAAACAATCATCAGCTAAGGCAAGTGAAGTGAAAGAGCTTTTGAATAAGGGCATCTCTTAGTCAGCTTCTGTGATCGAACATGTTGGGTGTTCAGTTGACAAAGTAAAAACAGTAGACTACAAATTGGTCAGACATTGACAAACTAGGGCATAGCTTTTGTACAGTACCCAGTCACTAACAGTGTGCTACCTTTTGTTGGCCAAGGCATAGAGCAGGTCTATATGTACGTTTCATTTATATATGCAGGTAGAGTCAACACTGTTCATGTATTCAGTTACACGTTCAATCAAAAACGCCATTTAACTGATTCATAATGTCATCCTGTTTGACCTCATCATAACCTTACTGCAATCAGGGCCTTTGTTTCTGAGAAGCAAGCACCCTACTGTGTCCGTACCACTCTGTGGGGGGTAAGGCTTAACATGTTACAGATGACAAGCACCCTACTGTGTCCGTACCACTCTGTGGGGGGTAAGGCTTAACATGTTACAGATGACAAGCACCCTACTGTGTCCGTACCACTCTGTGGGTGGTAAGGCTTAACATGTTACAGATGACAAGCACCCTACTGTGTCCGTACCACTCTGTGGGTGGTAAGGCTTAACATGTTACAGATGACAAGCACATGTTACAGATGACAGATGCACCCTACTGTGTCCGTACTCCACTAACATGTTACAGATGGTGGTACCAAGGCTTAACATGTTACAGATGACAAGCACCCTACTGTGTCCGTACCACTCTGTGGGTGGTAAGGCTTAACATGTTACAGATGACAAGCACCCTACTGTGTCCGTACCACTCTGTGGGTGGTAAGGCTTAACATGTTACAGATGACAAGCACCCTACTGTGTCCATGTTACCACTCTGTGGGTGGTAAGGCTTAACATGTTACAGATGACAAGCACCCTACTGTGTCCGTACCACTCTGTGGGTGGTAAGGCTTAACATGTTACAGATGACAAGCACCCTACTGTGTCCGCTTAACATGTTACAGATGACAAGCACTCTGTGGGTGGTAAGGCTTAACATGTTACAGATGACAAGCACCCTACTGTGTCCGTACCACTCTGTGGGTGGTAAGGCTTAACATGTTACAGATGACAAGCACCCCTACTGTGTCCGTACCACTCTGTGGGTGGTAAGGCTTAACATGTTACAGATGACAAGCACCCTACTGTGTCCGTACCACTCTGTGGGTGGTAAGGCTTAACATGTTACAGATGACAAGCACCCTACTGTGTCCGTACCACTCTGTGGGTGGTAAGGCTTAACATGTTACAGATGACAAGCACTACTGTGTGTGGGTGGTAAGGCTTAACATGTTACAGATGACAAGCACCCTACTGTGTCAGATGACGTACCACTCTGTGGGTGGTAAGGCTTAACATGTTACAGATGACAAGCACCCTACTGTGTGTACCACTCTGTGGGTGGTCTTAACATGTTACAGATGACCACTCTGTGGTACCACTCTGTGGGTGGTAAGGCTTAACATGTTACAGATGACAAGCACCCTACTGTGTCCGTACCACTCTGTGGGTGGTAAGGCTTAACATGTTACAGATGACAAGCACCCTACTGTGTCCGTACCACTCTGTGGGTGGTAAGGCTTAACATGTTACAGATGACAAGCACCCTACTGTGTCCAGATACTGTGTCCGTACCACTCTGTGGGTGGTAAGGCTTAACATGTTACAGATGACAAGCACCCTACTGTGTCCGTACCACTCTGTGGGTGGTAAGGCTTAACATGTTACAGATGACAAGCACCCTACTGTGTCCGTACCACTCTGTGGGTGGTAAGGCTTAACATGTTACAGATGACAAGCACCCTACTGTGTCCGTACCACTCTGTGGGTGGTAAGGCTTAACATGTTACAGATGACAAGCACCCTACTGTGTCCGTACCACTCTGTGGGTGGTAAGGCTTAACATGTTACAGATGACAAGCACCCTACTGTGTCCGTACCACTCTGTGGGTGGTAAGGCTTAACATGTTACAGATGACAAGTCCGTACCACTCTGTGTGGTCTTAACATGTTACCACTCTGTGGGTGGTAAGGCTTAACATGTTACAGATGACAAGCACCCTACTGTGTCCGTACCACTCTGTGGGTGGTAAGGCTTAACATGTTACAGATGACAAGCACCCTACTGTGTCCGTACCACTCTGTGGGTGGTAAGGCTTAACATGTTACAGATGACAAGCACCCTACTGTGTCCGTACCACTCTGTGGGTGGTAAGGTGTCCGTACCACTCTGTGGGTGGTAAGGCTTAACATGTTACAGATGACAAGCACCCTACTGTGTCCGTACCACTCTGTGGGTGGTAAGGCTTAACATGTTACAGATGACAAGCACCCTACTGTGTCCGTACCACTCTGTGGGTGGTAAGGCTTAACATGTTACAGATGACAAGCACCCTACTGTGTCCGTACCACTCTGTGGGTGGTAAGGCTTAACATGTTACAGATGACAAGCACCCTACTGTGTCCGTACCACTCTGTGTGGTAAGGCTTAACATGTTACAGATGACAAGCACCCTACTGTGTCCGTACCACTCTGTGGGTGGTAAGGCTTAACATGTTACAGATGACAAGCACCCTACTGTGTCCGTACCACTCTGTGGGTGGTAAGGCTTAACATGTTACAGATGACAAGCACCCTACTGTGTCCGTACCACTCTGTGGGTGGTAAGGCTTAACATGTTACAGATGACAAGCACCCTACTGTGTCCGTACCACTCTGTGGGTGGTAAGGCTTAACATGTTACAGATGACAGATGACAACTCTGTGGGTGGTAAGGCTTAACATGTTACAGATGACAAGCACCCTACTGTGTCCGTACCACTCTGTGGGTGGTAAGGCTTAACATGTTACAGATGACAAGCACCCTACTGTGTCCGTACCACTCTGTGGGTGGTAAGGCTTAACATGTTACAGATGACAAGCACCCTACTGTGTCCGTACCACTCTGTGGGTGGTAAGGCTTAACATGTTACAGATGACAAGCACCCTACTGTGTCCGTACCACTCTGTGGGTGGTAAGGCTTAACATGTTACAGATGACAAGCACCCTACTGTGTCCGTACCACTCTGTGGGTGGTAAGGCTTAACATGTTACAGATGACAAGCACCCTACTGTGTCCGTACCACTCTGTGGGTGGTAAGGCTTAACATGTTACAGATGACAAGCACCCTACTGTGTCCGTACCACTCTCTTAACATGTTACAGATGACAAGCACCCTACTGTGGTACCACTCTGTGGGTGGTAAGGCTTAACATGTTACAGATGACAAGCACTGTGTCCGTACCACTCTGTGGGTGGTGCTTAACATGTTACAGATGACAAGCACCCTACTGTGTCCGTACCACTCTGTGGGTGGTAAGGCTTAACATGTTACAGATGACAAGCACCATGTTACAGATGACAAGCACCCTACTGTGTCCGTACCACTCTGTGGGTGGTAAGGCTTAACATGTTACAGATGACAAGCACCCTACTGTGTCCGTACCACTCTGTGGGTGGTAAGGCTTAACATGTTACAGATGACAAGCACCCTACTGTGTCCGTACCCACTCTGTGGGTGGTAAGGCTTAACATGTTACAGATGACAAGCACCCTACTGTGTCCGTACCACTCTGTGGGTGGTAAGGCTTAACATGTTACAGATGACAAGCACCTACTGTGTCCTACCACTGCTTAACATGTTACAGATGACAAGCACCCTACTGTGTCCACTCTGTGGGTGGTAAGGCTTAACATGTTACAGATGACAAGCACCCTACTGTGTCCGTACCACTCTGTGGGTGGTAAGGCTTAACATGTTACAGATGACAAGCACCCTACTGTGTCCGTACCACTCTGTGGGTGGTAAGGCTTAACATGTTACAGATGACAAGCACCCTACTGTGTCCATGTTACAGATGACCACTCTGTGTGTGGGTGGTAAGGCTTAACATGTTACAGATGACAAGCACCCTACTGTGTCCGTACCACTCTGTGGGTGGTAAGGCTTAACATGTTACAGATGACAAGCACCCTACTGTGTCCGTACCACTCTGTGGGTGGTAAGGCTTAACATGTTACAGATGACAAGCACCCTATGCTTTATTGACAACATCATTGATATCAATTTCCATATAAATGAAATACATAAAATTAAAATAAGAATCTGTGATTCAGGTCTTTGTATTTGAGCATGTCATGCAATTATCATCTTTACATTAAAAAAAGGAAACGTAATAACCCTTGGCCTTCTTAATTTAACATAAAACAAATCCTTCTAGCTAAATGTACAGTGGGGCAAAAAAGTATTTAGTCAGCCACCAATTGTGCAAGTTCTCCCACAAAGATGAGAGGCCTGTAATACCAGCAACAGTGTGTTAAAACCTTGTGAAGACTTACAGAAAACGTTTGAACTCTGTCATTGCCAACAAAGGGTATATAACAAAGTATTGAGATAAACTTTTGTTATTGACCAAATACTTACTTTTCCACCATAATTTGCAAATAAATTCATAAAAAAATCCTACAATGTGATTTTCTGGATTTTTTCCCCTCATTTTGTCTGTTATAGTTGAAGTGTACCTATGATGAAAATGACAGGCCTCTCATCTTTTTAAGTGGGAGAACTTGCACAATTGGTGGCTGACGAAATACTTTTTTGCCCCACTGTATGTTGAGGCTAGACTCTCTATGACAGCTCTGGAGATAAAACAAAACGCAGTGAAGCACACTGACGAGCATGTAACCATGGTGATAGACGATGGCAGGTAAATTGTACAGTACATCAGAGTGGGTGTATGGGTGATTAGTCACCTCCTAATTAGACGCCACTCACACAGTCAGGTCTTTTTCTTTTAGTATGCTTTCCCAATAGTCTCCAGAGAGTAGGGCTTCCTTCATCAGCCACAAACACACATCTTTCCCAATAGTCTCCACAGAGTAGGGCTTCCTTCATCAGCCACAAACACACATCTTTCCCAATAGTCTCCAGAGAGTAGGGCTTCCTTCATCAGCCACAAACACACATCTTTCCCAATAGTCTCCAGAGAGTAGGGCTTCCTTCATCAGCCACAAACACACATCTTTCCCAATAGTCTCCAGAGAGTAGGGCTTCCTTCATCAGCCACAAACACACATCTTTCCCAATAGTCTCCAGAGAGTAGGGCTTCCTTCATCAGCCACAAACAAACACACATCTTTCCCAATAGTCTCCAGAGAGTAGGGGGCTTCCTTCATCAGCCACAAACACACATCTTTCCCAATAGTCTCCAGAGAGTAGGGCTTCCTTCATCAGCCACAAACACACATCTTTCCCAATAGTCTCCAGAGAGTAGGGCTTCCTTCATCAGCCACAAACACACATCTTTCCCAATAGTCTCCACAGAGTAGGGCTTCCTTCATCAGCCACAAACACACATCTTGTTCGGTGGGTGCTCGGTTACCTATAGAGCACCCACCGTCAAACTGACTACTCACACACGTCATTCTCCTCATATTCCTCCAACATAAACCCAGACCTGTGTGTGGAACCAGGAGACACTGAGGTCATACTGAACCTTTGAACTGTTAAACACAGTCACCATTTCCACGACCGCTACTCCACAGTCCCAGCCCAACAGGCCCAACCATGGCTGAAATTCAAACAATCCAAAACATGACAGGAATGGTACTTTAAATCCAAATATGGAAGCACTGTCAGTGTTCCCCTAGGATTTTTTTCAGCAGTGGCGGCAAGGGTAGTGGTTGGGAAGGGTAGTGGGTGGGAGGGGTAGTGGGTGGGAAGGGAGGGAAGATTGGTGCATTGCAACTAGTGTTAGTGCAATGACATGCTAGCTGTTCCCATATAATTAGACACATATAATTAGACACACTACTTTGTGCATGACAAGTCGTTTTTCCAACAATTGTTTACAGACAGATTATTTCACTTAGAATTCACTGTATCACAATTCCAGTGGGTCAGAAGTTTACATACACTAAGTTGACGATGCCTTTAAACAGCTTGTGAAATTTCAGAAAATGATGTCATGGCTTTAGAAGCTTCTGATAGGCTAATTGACATCATTTGAGTTAATTGGAGGTGTACCCGTGGATGTATTTCAAGGCCTGCCTTCAAACTCAGTGCCTCTTTGCTTGGCCTGCTTCATGGGAAAATCTAAAGAAATCAGCCAAGACCTCAGAAAAAAAATTGTAGACCTCCACAAGTCTGGTTCATCCTTGGGAGCAATTTCCAAACGCCTGAAGGTACCGCGTTCACCTGTACAAACAATAGTACGCAAGTATAAACACCATGGGACCACGCAGCTGTCATACCGCTCAGGAAGGAGACGCATTCTGTCTCCTAGAGTTGAACGTACATCGGTGCGAAAAGTGCAAATCAATCCCAGAACAACAGCAAAGGACCTTGTGAAGATGCTGGAGGAAACAGGTACAAAAGTATCTATATCCACAGTAAAACGAGTCCTATATTGACATAACCTGAAAGGCCGCTCAGCAAGGAAGAAGCCACTGCTCCAAAACCGCCATTAAAAAACCAGACTACGTTTTGCAACTGCACATGGGGACAAAGATCTTACTTTTTGGAGAAATGTCCTCTGGTCTGATGAAACAAAAATAGAACTGTTTGGCCATAATGACCATTGTTATGTTGGAAGAAAAAGGGGAACGCTTGCAAGCCAAAGAACCCCATCCCAACCTGAAGCACGGGGGTGGCAGCATCATGTTGTGGGGGTGCTTTGCTGCAGGAGGGACTGGTGCACTTCACAAATTAGATGGCATCATGAGGGAGGAATTTTGTGTGGCTATATTGAAGCAACATCTCAAGATGCCAGTCAGGAAGTTAAAGCTTGGTCGCAAATGGGGCTTCCAATGGACAATGCATCCCAAACATACTTCCAAAAATGTAGCAAAATGGCCTAAGGACAACAAAGTCAAGATATTGGAGTGGCCATCACAAAGCCCTGACCTCAATCCTATAGAAAATTTGTGGGCAGAACTGAAAAAGCGTGTGCAAGCAAGGAGGCCTATAAACTTGACTCAGTTACACCAGCTCTGTCAAGAGGAATGGGACAAAATTCAGTGTATGTAAACTTCTGACCCACTGGGAATGTGCTGAAATAAATAATTCACTCTACTATTATTCTGACATTTCACATTCTTAAATTAAAGTGATGATCTAACTGACCTACAACAGGGAATTTCTACCAGGATTAAATGTCAGGAATTGTGAACAATTGAGTTTAAATGTAGTTGGCTAAGGTGTATGTAAACTTCCGACTTCAACTATATATATATATATATATAGTATGTGGACACATGCTCGTCGAACATCTCATTCTAAAATGATGGGCAATAATATGGAGTTGGTCCCCCCTTCGCTGCTATAACAGCTTACACTCTTATGGGAAGGCTTTCCACTAGATGTTGGAACATTGCTGCAGGGACTTGCTTCCATTCAGCCACAAGAGCATTAGTGAGGTCGGGCACTGATGTTGGGCGATTAGGCCTGGCTAGCAGTCAACGTTCCAATTCATCAAAGTTTTTCAATGGGGTTGAGGTCAGGGCTCTGTGCAGGCCAGTCAAGTTCTTCCACACCAATCTCGGCAAACCATTTCTGTATGGACCTCGCTTTGTGCACGGAGGCATTGTCATGCTAAAACAGGAAAGGACCTTCCCCAAACTGTTGCCACAAAGTTGAAAGGACAGAATCATGTAGAATGTCATTGTATGCTGTAGCATTGTGATTTCCCTTCACTGGAACTAAGGGGCATGAACCATGAAAAACAGCCACAGATCATTATTCCTCCTCCACAATCTTTCCATTTGGCACTATGCATTGGGGCAGGTAGCGTTCTCCTGGCATCCGCAAAACCCAGATTCGTCCATCAGACTGCCAGATGGTAAAATGTGATTCATCGCTCCAGAGAACGCATGTTCCAGAGTCCAATGGCAGGAAGCTTTACACCACTCCGCCCGACACATGGCATTGTGCATGTGACTGCTCGGCCATGGAAACCCATTTCATGAAGCTCCCGACAGTTCTGCTGACGTTGCTTCCAGAGGCAGTTTGGAACTCGGTAGTGAAAATTGTAACCGAGGACAGATGATTTCTACGTGCTTCAGTACTCGACAGTCCCGTTCTGTGAGCTTGTGTGGCACCATTTTGCGACCGTTGTGGAAACGTCTAAGAGCAACACCACGATAACAGCACTGACAGTTGACTGGGGCAGCTCTAAGAGTTGACCGGGGAAGCTCTAACAGTTGACCGGGGAAGCTCTAACAGTTGACCGGGGAAGCTCTAACAGTTGACCGGGGAAGCTCTAGCAGGGCAGACATTAGACAAACTGGTGACATCCTATGACGGTGCCAAGTTGAAAGTCACTGAGCTCTTCAGTAAGGCCATTCTACTGTGCTAATGTTTGTCTATAGAGATGACATGGCTGTGTGCTTGTCAGCAACAGGTGTAGCTGAAATTGCCACATCCACAAATGTCTATATAGAGAGAAACAATTGAGTTGTTAAATTAATATAGAAGAAACACTGACTATGATCTGATAAACATCTAGGATTGACTTTCACTACTGTTTCACTTCTTTCACTTCTAAAATTCTGATGTGGATGTTTTGATACATTCAACAGACCAAGGCTCTCGCTGTTCTCTTTCTATATTTAAGTGTCCAGTGTGCATTCTGTGGTACATGGGCATAGGTTATGGTCCTGTTTTGGGGACTCAGATGTGGATAGTGTGGGACCTGGTCCCGTTTTGGCCCCTCAGTTTAAAAGGTGGTTGTTGAGGGACCAGGGCTTGGGACTCAGATGTGGATGTCGTGGTAGTGGCCCTTGGAAGAGTCCATGTCGACCCGGCGGGCCTCAGCGAAGGCCAGGAAGGTGACCAGGCCCACCAGGTTCACCACAGTGATGAGGGTGAAGACAGACGCCCACGACCCCGTAGCCTCAATCAGATACCCCGAGAAATACACCATCAGCACACCTGGAGAAACACAATCAGATACGCAGAGGAATACGGCATTAGGAGACAGTACAAGCACGCACAAACTGAGCAGTTTCAGACTACGGCATATCATATCAACAAATGCCAGTTCAGCCTCCCATTCCCAGTTGTGTGAGGTATAAGTAAACGGTTTCAAAATGCCCCTTCCCCCTACGGTGCCCTAACTGTCATCTTCTACTCCCTCAATTATTTATCTGACACAAACTCTATTATCACTCCGGTATGAAATATGCATGGAGCATTGGAGCCAATGAGACTGACAAGAGACACAACCCAAAGTCCTGCCTTTAGAACCATCAGATGAATTATTCATCACCACCTCATGAAAGGACAACACAACTGATCCTGGAACTGTTGGTGAACCATTCATCACAGATGTTTCCGCTTTGGTTTGTCCCTCAATGAACATGCTTACCTGAGAATGCTCCACAGGTATTCATAACACCTGCAATGAAAAATAGATACATGATTCATTTGTAATATTTGACAGGACTGTAATATTCATCAATCAAATCTGCTGAGAGGTGGATAAATGAGCCACCGGTGTAACATACCAAACAGAGCCCCAGCACATGACGGAGCCAGGTCCTGAACATTCACAGACACACCGCTGAAGTACAGACACAAGACACGTTACTGTCTGCTGGTGTAACATACCAAACAGAGCCCCAGGTGTTAAAAAGACTCCCTATATTTACTGCCCCAGTAGACAAGGTGTTAAACAGACTCCCTATATTTACTGCCCCAGTAGGTGTTAAACAGACTCCCTATATTTACTGCCCCAGTAGACAAGGTGTTAAACAGACTCCCTATATTTACTGCCCCAGTAGACAAGGTGTTAAACAGACTCCCCATATGTACTGCCCCAGTAGACAAGGTGTTAAAAAGACTCCCTATATTTACTGCCCCAGTAGGTGTTAAACAGACTCCCTATATTTACTGCCCCAGTAGGTGTTAAACAGACTCCCTATATTTACTGCCCCAGTAGACAAGGTATTAAAAAGACTCCCTATATTTACTGCCCCAGTAGGTGTTAAACAGACTCCCTATATTTACTGCCCCAGTAGGTATTAAACAGACTCCCTATATTTACTGCCCCAGTAGGTGTTAAACAGACTCCCTATATTTACTGCCCCAGTAGGTGTTAAAACAGACTCCCTATATTTACTGCCCCAGTAGACAAGGTGTTAAACAGACTCCCTATATTTACTGCCCCAGTAGGTGTTAAACAGACTCCCTATATTTACTGCCCCAGTAGACAAGGTGTTAAAAAGACTCCCTATATTTACTGCCCCAGTAGGTGTTAAAACAGACTCCCTATATTTACTGCCCCAGTAGGTGTTAAACAGACTCCCTATATTTACTGCCCCAGTAAACAGACTCCCTATATTTAGCCCCAGTAGGTGTTAAACAGACTCCCTATATTTACTGCCCCAGTAGGTGTTAAACAGACTCCCTATATTTACTGCCCCAGTAGGTGTTAAACAGACTCCCTATATTTACTGCCCCAGTAGGTGTTAAACAGACTCCCTATATTTACTGCCCCAGTAGACAAGGTGTTAAACAGACTCCCTATATTTACTGCCCCAGTAGGTGTTAAACAGACTCCCTATATTTACTGCCCCAGTAGGTGTTAAACAGACTCCCTATATTTACTGCCCCAGTAGGTGTTAAACAGACTCCCTATATTTACTGCCCCAGTAGGTGTTAAACAGACTCCCTATATTTACTGCCCCAGTAGGTGTTAAACAGACTCCCTATATTTACTGCCCCAGTAGGTGTTAAACAGACTCCCTATATTTACTGCCCCAGTAGGTGTTAAACAGACTCCCTATATTTACTGCCCCAGTAGGTGTTAAACAGACTCCCTATATTTACTGCCCCAGTAGGTGTTAAACAGACTCCCTATATTTACTGCCCCAGTAGGTGTTAAACAGACTCCCTATATTTACTGCCCCAGTAGGTGTTAAACAGACTCCCTATATTTACTGCCCCAGTAGGTGTTAAACAGACTCCCTATATTTACTGCCCCAGTAGGTGTTAAACAGACTCCCTATATTTACTGCCCCAGTAGGTGTTAAACAGACTCCCTATATTTACTGCCCCAGTAGGTGTTAAACAGACTCCCTATATTTACTGCCCCAGTAGACAAGGTGTTAAACAGACTCCCTATATTTACTGCCCCAGTAGGTGTTAAACAGACTCCCTATATTTACTGCCCCAGTAGGTGTTAAACAGACTCCCTATATTTACTGCCCCAGTAGGTGTTAAACAGACTCCCTATATTTACTGCCCCAGTAGGTGTTAAACAGACTCCCTATATTTACTGCCCCAGTAGGCGTTAAACAGACTCCCTATATTTACTGCCCCAGTAGGCGTTAAACAGACTCCCTATATTTACTGCCCCAGTAGGCGTTAAACAGACTCCCTATATTTACTGCCCCAGACAAGGCGTTAAACAGACTCCCTATATTTACTGCCCCAGTAGGTGTTAAACAGACTCCCTATATTTACTGCCCCAGTAGACAAGGTGTTAACAGACTCCCTATATTTACTGCCCCAGTAGGTGTTAAACAGACTCCCTATATTTACTGCCCCAGTAGACAAGGTGTTAAACAGACTCCCTATATTTACTGCCCCAGTAGGTGTTAAACAGACTCCCTATATTTACTGCCCCAGTAGGTGTTAAACAGACTCCCTATATTTACTGCCCCAGTAGGCGTTAAACAGACTCCCTATATTTACTGCCCCAGTAGACAAGGTGTTAAACAGACTCCCTATATTTACTGCCCCAGTAGGTGTTAAACAGACTCCCTATATTTACTGCCCCAGTAGACAAGGTGTTAAACAGACTCCCTATATTTACTGCCCCAGTAGGTGTTAAACAGACTCCCTATATTTACTGCCCCAGTAGGTGTTAAACAGACTCCCTATATTTACTGCCCCAGTAGGTGTTAAACAGACTCCCTATATTTACTGCCCCAGTAGGTGTTAAACAGACTCCCTATATTTACTGCCCCAGTAGACAAGGTGTTAAACAGACTCCCTATATTTACTGCCCCAGTAGGTGTTAAACAGACTCCCTATATTTACTGCCCCAGTAGGTGTTAAACAGACTCCCTATATTTACTGCCCCAGTAGGTGTTAAACAGACTCCCTATATTTACTGCCCCAGTAGACAAGGTGTTAAACAGACTCCCTATATTTACTGCCCCAGTAGACAAGGTGTTAAAACAGACTCCCTATATTTACTGCCCCAGTAGACAAGGTGTTAAACAGACTCCCTATATTTACTGCCCCAGTAGGTGTTAAAACAGACTCCCTATATTTACTGCCCCAGTAGACAAGGTGTTAAACAGACTCCCTATATTTACTGCCCCAGTAGGTGTTAAACAGACTCCCTATATTTACTGCCCCAGTAGGTGTTAAACAGACTCCCTATATTTACTGCCCCAGTAGGTGTTAAACAGACTCCCTATATTTACTGCCCCAGTAGGTGTTAAACAGACTCCCCATATTTACTGCCCCAGTAGACAAGGCGTTAAAAAGACTCCCTATATTTACTGCCCCAGTAGACAAGGTGTTAAACAGACTCCCTATATTTACTGCCCCAGTAGGTGTTAAACAGACTCCCTATATTTACTGCCCCAGTAGGTGTTAAACAGACTCCCTATATTTTCTTCCTCAGTGGATAAGGTGTAATACAGACTCCCTATATTTTCTGCTCCAGTAGATATGGTGTAATACAGACTCCCTATCTTTGTCACCTGAACATATTAAACCCTATAAAACTGAGATATAAGTGGAACTACATAGTCGCTGTTAAAGCGCTTGTGAGGGGGTGATTATGTTTATATGACCCATTCCACTGTTGGTTATTATCTACATCCTGCATCATTCATTTACATCCTTGTACACTTCCAGGATCAAACAGCGTAGCCCTCAAGGGATAGTACCGGTGGCTGAATATGGTCCTAGATGATAGACACTAGGCCTAGGAGCGGATTTGGGGACGAGCATCAGTATCTGTGGCTGAATATGGTCCTAGATGATAGACACTAGGCCTAGGAGCGGATTTGGGGACGAGCATCGGTATCTGTGGCTGAATATGGTCCTAGATGATAGACACTAGGCCTAGGAGCGGATTTGGGGACGAGCATCGGTACCTGTGGCTGAAGGTGGTGAGGCCCATGGTGGCAGAGACAAAGGCCACAGCTGTGGGGAAGGTGGTGGTGCCACACAGCAGGAGGGTAAACACACTGGACACACCCATGGAGAAGAACTGACCAGGACACAAGGAGAGGAAAGGTGAGGAGAGGAAAGGCAAAGTGAACTAGTAATGCCAATGTGGGCATTGAATCGGAAACAAGCTACAATACCTGCATAAGCTTCCTCACAGCAGCAGTGTCAAACCCTAGAGACAGAGAGAGAAAGAGACAAAGAGAAAGAGACGTGGGACAGATCAATAGTTAAAAACCTTGACAATCGTATAAGGGTACCAACTTCGACTGATTACAATCAGTAAAACAAAAGTAAAACATTCACATCATTTGTTTCCTGATGACAAATAGTTGATATCTCTGGCATTACCTCGGCTGATAAGGTGGTCAGAGAGACAGCCACTGAAGAGAGAAGAGGGGATGGCCACAAACCATGGGATAACATTAAACACCCAACCCTGCGGGGAGAACACCATAACATTAAACACCCAACCCTGCGGGGAGAACACCATAACATTAAACACCCAACCCTGCGGGGAGAACACCATAACATTAAACACCCAACCCTGCGGGGAGAACACCATAACATTAAACACCCAACCCTGCGGGGAGAACACCATAACATTAAACACCCAACCCTGCGGGGAGAACACCATAACATTAAACACCCAACCCTGCGGGGAGAACACCATAATATTAAACACCCAACCCTGCGGGGAGAACACCATAATATTAAACACCCAACCCTGCGGGGAGAACACCATAACATTTCACACCAAGAACGCTGATATGAGCTCAGACATGTATGACATTAATACCCTATACGTTTGTTAAGAGATAGTGATCCAACTTGGCAAACATCTAAGTTGGGGGAATATCAGAGTTCCTTAGCTAGCAGAGTTTTATGTCTACACCGTGTCTACAGCGCCCTCTCTTGGTTTACTCAGTGGTATTACACAGGTCTGTCAGATGCAGGGGGGTCTGACTAGATTTGAGCCATTTTGTATGTACACTTTCAAGTGTGTCTGTTGTCTTTGCCATTCCAACCTTGAACTCCAATGTGGTATTTCAAGTTTTGTTTTGCCTCGTCTTCTGAAGGAATGGGTTGGGAGAAGAGGGATGGAGGGAGCAAGTTACCTTGGCATCAGGGAAGGTGTCCTTGAAGTAAGTCGGTAGCCATGACAACATTGTGAAGAAGGTGCTCGCAGTGCAAAGGTGCGTAATAATCACAGCACTGAAGGGAGGATAATGGAGACAGAGACAGAGAGAGAGACAGAGACAGAGAGAGACGGAGCAAACAAATATAATTAAGTTAGTGTACCACTTCTATGACTCATAGGCTACTCTTTTTAAAGCTCAAAATATTCCACAGCAGTTCCTACTTTTACTGGCTGAAATAACTTACGTATGGGTCACCACTACAGTTATATTAATGTGCAACATAAAAACAAGCAACATCAGTATATTTACTGTACATTTTTATGGGTCACCACTACAGTTATATTAATGTGCAACATAAAAACAAGCAACATCAGTATATTTACTGTACATTTATGGGTCACCACTACAGTTATATTAATGTGCTTGTGCAACATGACAAAAACAAGCAACATCAGTACGTTTACTGTACATTTATGGAGACACCACTACAGTTATATTAGAGAGAGACAGAGACAGAAAAACAAGCAACAGACAGTATATTTACAGAGACAGAGAGAGTCAGAGACAGAGAGTTACATTAATGTGCAGAGACAGAAAAACAAGACAGAACAGACAGAGACGAGAGACAGAGACAGAGGGTCACCAGACAGTTATATTAATGTGCAGAACAGAGAGAGAAAACAAGCAACAGAGTATAGAGACAGAGACAGAGACAGTCACCAGAGACAGTTATATTAAGAGTGCAGAGACAGACATAAAAACAGAGACAACATCACAGATAGAGACAGAGACATTTAGAGAGACACCAGAGAGACAATTATATTAAGTGACAGAGACAACAGAGAAAACAAGCAGACAGATCAGTATATTTACAGAGACATTTAGGGTCAGAGACAATTATATTACAGTGCTTGAGCAGACAGAAAAACAAGCAGACAGCAGTATATTTACTGTACATTTAGGGTCAGAGACAGACAAGACATATTAAGACAGAGACAGAGTGCAACATAAAAACAAGACAGACATCAGTATAGAGACAGAGACAGACAGAGAGAGACACCAGAGACAGAGACATATTAATGTGACTTGTGCAGACAGAGACAGAAAGACAGAGACAACAGAGACAGAGACTGTACATTTAGTCACCAGAGACAGTTATATTAACAGAGACAGAGAGAGCAGACATAAAAACAAGCAACATCAGAGACGAGAGACAGAGACATTTAGAGACAGAGACACCAGAGACAGAGATATTAATGAGACAGAGCAGACATAAAAACAGAGACAACATCAGAGACGAGAGACAGAGACAGAGAGAGACAGGTCACCACTACAGTTATATTAATGTGCAACATAAAAACAGAACATCAGAGACATTTACAGAGAGAGACAGAGACAGGGTCAGACAGAGACAGTTATATTAAGACAGAGAGAGCAGAGACAGAGAAAACAAGCAACATCAGATATTTACAGAGAGAGACATTTAGAGGGTCAGAGACAGAGACAGATATAGAAGAGCTTGTGCAACATAAAAACAAGCAACATCAGTATATTTAGTAGATTTATGGGTCAGACAGAGACAGTTATATTAATGAGCAGAGAGTGCAACAGAAAAACAGAGACAGACAGAGACAGTATATTTAGAGTACATTTATGGGTCACCACTACAGAGACATTAATGAGCAGAGACATAAAAACAAGCAACATCAGTATATTTACTGTACATTTATGAGAGTCACCAGAGACAGTTATATTAAGTGCAGAGACAGACAGAAAAACAAGACAAGACAGTATAGAGACAGAGACAGAGGGTCACCAGAGACAGAGATAGACAGAGACAGAGAGAGACAGAGACAGAGAAGACAGAGACAGAGAGACAGAGACAGTTTAGAGACAGAGGGAGAGACAGAGACAGAGACAGAGAGAGACAGAGACAGAGAGAGACGGAGCAAACAAATATAATTAAGTTAGTGTACCACTTCTATGACTCATAGGCTACTCTTTTTAAAGCTCAAAATATTCCACAGCAGTTCCTACTTTTACTGGCTGAAATTTATGGGTCACCACTACAGTTATATTAATGTGCAACATAAAAACAAGCAACATCAGTATATTTACTGTACATTTATGGGTCACCACTACAGTTATATTAATGTGCTTGTGCAACATAAAAACAAGCAACATCAGTATATTTACTGTACATTTATGGGTCACCACTACAGTTATATTAATGTGCAACATAAAAACAAGCAACATCAGTATATTTACTGTACATTTATGCAGAGTGTTTAAATAGCTCTCTCTCCACTGAGTTTCGCTCATTCAAGAACTGAACAGTGTCAGCCCGTGCTGCAAATCCATGCTCACACCAACCCCCACCTACACAGTCAGTGACATCTGCTTTTCTGTTCAGTGGTTCATTTTCCTATCAAGGTGTGGTTTAGCCATTACAGGAAATAACACCAACCAACCAACCATTTCTGTCATTGTAAACAGGGCAGATCAGTTGCACGGACTGCCATGGGGTTCTATAAATAACAGCCAATAGAGACAGGCACAGAGGATAGAATGAAGCCTTTATGTGAGACGGAAACATCTACAGGGAAGTGAGCTGATCATAGAGGATTGTGTTTGGGCCTTATCTCACCAGACAGCAGGTTGTTTGAAGAGACGTAGCCAGTGTCTCCTGGAGAGGTTGGACCGGGGCCCTCCACGACCCAGCGACTCCAATGTGATGACAGGTCCTGGAACACACACACACAAAGAAAGAGAAGTCTGAGCTCAATGTGGAGCTCAGAGGAAGTTCATGACAACAATAGGAGCAGATGGCTACAAAGCAACAATGAAGCAGCACTTACCCAAAATAGTCTAGCTGTGAAATGAAAGTGTTCAGTTTCAGTAAGATATGCATGTGGTCATTACACCTACACACTCCTTACCTTCCCCTCGGAGCAGGTATTTCCATATGCAGTACGCCCAGAGGACAGAGAGCAGACCAGACACATAGAACACACTCTCCCAACCATACAGGTCCAGCATGAGGGAACCAGCCCCCCCAATCACCAGTGTCCTGCAGGAGACAACAGCACTGGTCATACACTCAAACTGTAGTGTTGGATTGTTTTTTTACTGCAATGGCAAAACAAGACCATCTGTGGACAACTCCTGACTGGAGACGGAACATCTGTGGCTCCCTGATGAGTCGTTTATGGCCAGCCCGAAATGACATCCCCCGGCAACTCCAATGACAAACAGCTGACCCTGGCTTCCATAACAACAGCAGCACTTAAAACACCTCGGTAAAAACTGCTCGAAGGCACAGATCTAGGATCAGCGTACCCTCCCTCAATCATACTCTTTAAACACCAGTGGGGGAAACAAAAAACGGAGCTCAAGGCGGGGGAAGGCTTGCAAAGCTTCTGGTAATTTACCAAAGTTACAGGAATCTTCGGTAATATCAAAATGAATTGATATACAGTATTCATTTTTTCCCATATTATCCATGAGTTTCTTGTGGATAGAATATATGGTTCAAGAGAAAATAGACTAATTAATGAAAAAAGCATCTATTCAACAATGGCATTATAACTCTTCCAACGAAGGCATTTTTCCACAACTGACACCAGTTTGGTGCCAAAAAATCTACAACACAAAAGAAAGGAAGTTGGATGCTGAAACCCTCATATTAAACAAACTGTAGAAGTAAATGAAGTCGATGCTGGATAGTAAGCAACGCTCGAAAAGCCTTACTGCAAACAAACTTCCAGAAATAATTAAGGCACTCATGTAGTGAAAACATTAAGAAGCCTTTATTGTTTTACGGCCAAGAATAAGAAAATACTGATGCGTTGCGACTATAACAGCCTTCATCAGGAGAATAGTGGTGTATATCAGGAGAATAACGCGTGTATATCCTGGCTTTTTGGGCAGTGTTTACTGTATAGCATCAACTTCTTTTTGCTCTACAGTATTTCATCCCATGATCAAAGAGCACCTCGTGGATGAACTAAAAACCAAAGTGATCCTCTCCTGTGTCTCTACATTAAACATATTATATTTAGGATAACGTTTTACAGCTTTGTTGTTCCAATGTTATTTGATTAATAATATATTCAACATGTATAAAGGCCATACAGAGGGACAGAGATAATTACACACTGGGGTCAAGCTTCCTGCTATCCACGACCTACACACTAGGCAGTGTCAGAGGCAGAGTCAAAGACTCCAGTCACCCTAGTCATAGACTGTTCTCACTACTACTGCACAGCAAGCGGTACTGGAGCGCCAAATCTTGGTCCAAAAGGCTCCTTAACAGGTTCTACCCCCAAGCCTGCTGAAGAATTAATCAAATGGCCAACCGGACTTTTTGCATTGACCCCCCTTTATTTGTTTTTACACTGCCGCCACTTGCTGTTTATTATCAATGCAGTCACTTTACCCTGACTAACCTGTACCCCTGTATATAGTCTCATTACTAACTAGTCCCCCTGTATATAGCCTCATTACTAAACAGTACCCCTGTATATAGCCTCCTTACTAACCCGTCCCCCTGTATATAGCCTCCTTACTAACCCGTCCCCCTGTATATAGCCTCCTTACTAACCCCGTCCCCCTGTATATAGCCTCCTTACTAACCCGTCCCCCTGTATATAGCCTCATTACTAACCCGTCCCCCTGTATATAGCCTCATTACTAACCCGTCCCCCTGTATATAGTCCCCCTGTATATAGCCTCATTACTAACCCGTCCCCCTGTATATAGCCTCATTACTAACCCGTCCCCCTGTATATAGCCTCATTACTAACCCGTCCCCCTGTATATAGCCTCATTACTAACCCGTCCCCCTGTATATAGCCTCATTACTAACCCGTCCCCCTGTATATAGCCTCATTACTAAGCCCTGTAACCCCTGTATATAGCCTCATTACTAACCTGTAACCCCCCCTGTATATAGCCTCATTACTGACCTGTGCCCCTGTACATTGCCTCATTACTAACCAGTCCCCCTGTATATAGCCTCATTACTAACCTGTCCCCCTGTATATAGCCTCATTACTAACCCTGTACACCCTGTATATAGCCTCATTACTAACCCGTCCCCCTGTATATAGCCTCATTACTAACCTGTCCCCCTGTATATAGCCTCATTACTAACCCGTCCCCCTGTATATAGCCTCATTACTAACCTGTCCCCCTGTATATAGCCTCATTACTAACCTGTCCCCCTGTATATAGCCTCATTACTAACCCGTCCCCCTGTATATAGCCTCATTACTAACTGCCCCATGTATATAGCCTCATTACTAACCGGTACCCCTGTATATAGCCTCATTACTAACCAGTACCCCTGTATATAGCCTCACTGTCATTCTTTTATTTTTAATACTTTAGTTTATTTAGTAAATATTTTCTTAACTCTATTTTCTTAAAACTGCATTGTTGGATAAGGGCTTGTAAGTAAGCATTTTACAGTAAGGTACACCTGTTGTATTCGGCTCATGTGACAAATAAAATTGGATTTGATTTTACTGTGATCATTTGAAGTACCCAAAAGGGCCTCTAGATGTCTTTTGATAAATGACATAGAAATTCTTTAAAATTCTGGTAGTTTCCAGTAATATTTGCAACCCCAGATCAGCGTGGAAACAGGGAGTTTCGTAGGGCCAGACTCACCCCAGATAGGAGCCACTTCCCACAGTGCTCATGAGGAATCCTCTCTCACTCTCCACCACCTTCTGAGAACACAGGCTAACCAGAGACGGGTAGTGCACACCTGAAAGTACAGATACACAGCTCTGTTACACTATGTAGTGAGCGCAGAAAGTCTCACACATTGGTTCATTCATTTAATACGTATTTGGAAGGAATGTTCTGTATTCTGTCTTCTTTAGGCAAAATGACACAGAAAGTGGAAAACGGCAAAAGAAAAACACCATTGTCTCAAATACGAAAGCGTTGTCGCCTGCAGAGTCAAACTAATGATTCATATCCTGACAGACGCGCTTCAAATAAACATCTAAATTTAATTGTAAATACGGGTCCTTTTTCAACGATGCAGAGTTAAAGATAAAAAATGTTTAACATTTTGAATAGTGACACAATAAATAAATACTAATAATAATAATAATAATATGTAATAACATGACTATATACAGGGAGTACCAGTACTGAGTCAATATGCAGGGGTACGAGGTAATAACATGACTATATACAGGGAGTACCAGTACTGAGGTAATAACATGACTATATACAGGGAGTACCAGTACTGAGGTAATAACATGACTATATACAGGGAGTACCAGTACTGAGTCAATATGCAGGGTAACCAGAGGTAATAACATGGCTATATACAGGGAGTACCAGTACTGAGTCAATATGCAGGAGCGCGAGAAATAACATGACTATATACAGGGAGTACCAGTACTGAGGTAATAACATGGCTATATACAGGGAGTACCAGGTAGTAACATGGCTATATACAGGGAGTACCAGTACTGAGTAAATATGCAGGGGTAACGAGGTAATAACATGACTATATACAGGAGTACCAGTACTGAGTCAATATGCAGGGGTACGAGGTAATAACATGACTATATACAGGAGTACCAGTACTGAGGTAATAACATGGCTATATACAGGAGTACCAGTACTGAGTCAATATGCAGGGGTAAAGAGGTAATAACATGGCTATATACAGGAGTACCAGTACTGAGTCAATATGCAGGGGTACGAGGTAATAACATGACTATATACAGGGAGTACCAGTACTGAGTCAATATGCAGGGGTACGAGGTAATAACATGACTATATACAGGAGTACCAGTACTGAGGTAATAACATGGCTATATACAGGGAGTACCAGTACTGAGTCAATATGCAGGGGTACGAGGTAATAACATGACTATATACAGGGAGTACCAGTACTGAGTCAATATGCAGGGGTACGAGGTAATAACATGACTATATACAGGGAGTACCAGTACTGAGTCAATATGCAGGGGTACGAGGTAATAACATGGCTATATACAGGGAGTACCAGTACTGAGGTAATAACATGGCTATATACAGGGAGTACCAGTACAGAGTCAATATGCAGGGGTACGAGGTAATAACATGACTATATACAGGGAGTACCAGTACTGAGGTAATAACATGGCTATATACAGGGAGTACCAGTACAGAGTCAATATGCAGGGGTACGAGGTAATAACATGACTATATACAGGGAGTACCAGTACTGAGTCAATATGCAGGGGTACGAGGTAATAACATTACTATATACAGGGAGTACCAGTACTGAGGTAATAACATGGCTATATACAGGAGTACCAGTACTGAGTCAATATGCAGGGGTACGAGGTAATAACATGACTATATACAGGGAGTACCAGTACTGAGGTAATAACATGGCTATATACAGGGAGTACCAGTACTGAGTCAATATGCAGGGGTGAGGTAATAACATGACTATATACAGGGAGTACAGTACTGAGTCAATATGCAGGGGTACGAGGTAATAACATTACTATATACAGGAGTACCAGTACTGAGTCAATATGCAGGGGTACGAGGTAATAACATGGCTATATACAGGGAGTACCAGTACTGAGTCAATATGCAGGGGTACGAGGTAATAACATGACTATATACAGGGAGTACCAGTACTGAGGTAATAACATGGCTATATACAGGGAGTACCAGTACAGAGTCAATATGCAGGGGTACGAGGTAATAACATGACTATATACAGGGAGTACCAGTACTGAGTCAATATGCAGGGGTACGAGGTAATAACATGACTATATACAGGGAGTACCAGTACTGAGGTAATAACATGGCTATATACAGGGAGTACCAGTACTGAGTCAATATGCAGGGGTACGAGGTAATAACATGACTATATACAGGGAGTACCAGTACTGAGTCAATATGCAGGGGTACGAGGTAATAACATGACTATATACAGGGAGTACCAGTACTGAGTCAATATGCAGGGGTACGAGGTAATAACATGACTATATACAGGGAGTACCAGTACTGAGTCAATATGCAGGGGTACGAGGTAATAACATGGCTATATACAGGGAGTACCAGTACTGAGTCAATATGCAGGGGTACGAGGTAATAACATGACTATATACAGGGAGTACCAGTACTGAGTCAATATGCAGGGGTACGAGGTAATAACATGACTATATACAGGGAGTACCAGTACTGAGTCAATATGCAGGGGTACGAGGTAATAACATGACTATATACAGGGAGTACCAGTACTGAGTCAATATGCAGGGGTACGAGGTAATAACATGACTATATACAGGAGTACCAGTACTGAGTCAATATGCAGGGGTACGAGGTAATAACATGGCTATATACAGGGAGTACCAGTACTGAGTCAATATGCAGGGTACGAGGTAATAACATGACTATATACAGGAGTCCCAGTACTGAGTCAATATGCAGGGTTACGAGGTAATAACATGGCTATATACAGGGAGTACCAGTACTGAGTCAATATGCAGGGGTACGAGGTAATAACATGGCTATATACAGGGAGTACCAGTACTGAGTCAATATGCAGGGGTACGAGGTAATAACATGGCTATATACAGGGAGTACCAGTACTGAGTCAATATGCAGGGGTACGAGGTAATAACATGGCTATATACAGGGAGTACCAGTACTGAGTCAATATGCAGGGGTACGAGGTAATAACATGACTATATACAGGGAGTACCAGTACTGAGGTAATAACATGGCTATATACAGGAGTACCAGTACTGAGTCAATATGCAGGGGTACGAGGTAATAACATGACTATATACAGGGAGTACCAGTACTGAGGTAATAACATGGCTATATACAGGGAGTACCAGTACTGAGTCATTATGTAGGGGTACGAGGTAATAACATGACTATATACAGGGAGTACCAGTACTGAGTCAATATGCAGGGGTACGAGGTAATAACATGACTATATACAGGGAGTACCAGTACTGAGTCAATATGCAGGGGTACGAGGTAATAACATGACTATATACAGGGAGTACCAGTACTGAGTCAATATGCAGGGGTACGAGGTAATAACATGACTATATACAGGGAGTACCAGTACTGAGGTAATAACATGGCTATATACAGGGAGTACCAGTACTGAGTCAATATGCAGGGGTACGAGGTAATAACATGACTATATACAGGGAGTACCAGTACTGAGGTAATAACATGGCTATATACAGGGAGTACCAGTACTGAGTCAATATGTAGGGGTACGAGGTAATAACATGGCTATATACAGGGAGTACCAGTACTGAGTCAATATGCAGGGGTAGAGGTAATAACATGACTATATACAGGGAGTACCAGTACTGAGTCAATATGCAGGGGTACGAGGTAATAACATGACTATATACAGAGAGTACCAGTACTGAGGTAATAACATGGCTATATACAGGGAGTACCAGTACTGAGTCAATATGCAGGGGTACGAGGTAATAACATGGCTATATACAGGAGTACCAGTACTGAGTCAATATGCAGGGGTACAAGGTAATAACATGACTATATACAGGGAGTACCAGTACTGAGTCAATATGCAGGGGTACGAGGTAATAACATGACTATATACAGGAGTACCAGTACAGAGTCAATATGCAGGGGTACGAGGTAATAACATGACTATATACAGGAGTACCAGTACAGAGTCAATATGCAGGGGTACGAGGTAATAACATGACTATATACAGGGAGTACCAGTACAGAGTCAATATGCAGGGGTACGAGGTAATAACATGACTATATACAGGGAGTACCAGTACTGAGGTAATAACATGGCTATATACAGGAGTACCAGTACTGAGGTAATAACATGGCTATATACAGGGAGTACCAGTACTGAGGTAATAACATGGCTATATACAGGGAGTACCAGTACTGAGTCAATATGCAGGGGTACGAGGTAATAACATGACTATATACAGGGAGTACCAGTACTGAGGTAATAACATGACTATATACAGGAGTACCAGTACAGAGTCAATATGCAGGGGTACGAGGTAATAACATGACTATATACAGGGAGTACCAGTACTGAGTAATCATGACTATATACAGGGAGTACCAGTACTGAGGTAATAACATGACTATATACAGGGAGTACCAGTACAGAGTCAATATGCAGGGGTACGAGGTAATAACATGACTATATACAGGGAGTACCAGTACTGAGGTAATAACATGACTATATACAGGGAGTACCAGTACTGAGTCAATATGCAGGGGTACGAGGTAATAACATGACTATATACAGAGAGTACCAGTACTGAGGTAATAACATGGCTATATACAGGAGTACCAGTACTGAGTCAATATGCAGGGGTACGAGGTAATAACATGACTATATACAGGGAGTACCAGTACTGAGTCAATATGCAGGGGTACGAGGTAATAACATGACTATATACAGGGAGTACCAGTACTGAGTCAATATGCAGGGGCGAGGTAATAACATGACTATATACAGAGAGTACCAGTACTGAGGTAATAACATGGCTATATACAGGAGTACCAGTACTGAGTCATTATGTAGGGGTACGAGGTAATAACATGACTATATACAGGGAGTACCAGTACTGAGTCAATATGCAGGGGTACGAGGTAATAACATGACTATATACAGGAGTACCAGTACTGAGGTAATAACATGGCTATATACAGGGAGTACCAGTACTGAGTCAATATGCAGGGGTACGAGGTAATAACATGACTATATACAGGAGTACCAGTACTGAGTCAATATGCAGGGGTACGAGGTAATAACATGACTATATACAGGGAGTACCAGTACTGAGTCAATATGCAGGGGTACGAGGTAATAACATGACTATATACAGGAGTACCAGTACTGAGTCAATATGCAGGGGTACGAGGTAATAACATGACTATATACAGAGAGTACCAGTACTGAGGTAATAACATGGCTATATACAGGGAGTACCAGTACTGAGTCATTATGTAGGGGGTACGAGGTAATAACATGACTATATACAGGGAGTACCAGTACTGAGGTAATAACATGGCTATATACAGGGAGTACCAGTACTGAGTCAATATGCAGGGGTACGAGGTAATAACATGACTATATACAGTACTGAGTACCAGTACTGAGGTAATAACATGGCTATATACAGGGAGTACCAGTACTGAATCAATATGCAGGGGTACGAGGTAATAACATGGCTATATACAGGGAGTACCAGTACTGAGGCAATATGCAGGGGTACGAGGTAATAACATGGCTATATACAGGGAGTACCAGTACTGAGTCAATATGCAGGGGTACGAGGTAATAACATGACTATATACAGGGAGTACCAGTACTGAGTCAATATGCAGGGGTACGAGGTAATAACATGACTATATACAGGGAGTACCAGTACTGAGGTAATAACATGGCTAAATACAGGGAGTACCAGTACTGAGTCATTATGTAGGGGTACGAGGTAATAACATGGCTATATACAGGGAGTACCAGTACTGAGTCAATATGCAGGGGTACGAGGTAATAACATGACTATATACAGGGAGTACCAGTACTGAGTCAATATTCAGACCATGGTTTTAACATGGCTATATACAGGAGTACCAGTACAGAGTCAATTGTTCTCCCCCTAATAACATGGCTATATACAGGGAGTACCAGTACTGACAAAGCAAAAACAGGTCTTTAGAAAAATGTATGATATTATGATACAAGTATGATATTTCCATAAGTATTCAGACCCTTTACTCAGTACTTTGTTTGAAGCACCTTTGGCAGCGATTACAGCCTCGAGTCCTGTATCTGGGGAGTTTCTCCCATTCTCTGTAGCGCTCTCCTTACATGTTGTAGAAGCGTTACATGGACCCTGCACATTTCATTGCATAATGCAGCAAATAGAGAAGAGCTCAGGGGCCTTGCTTAAACAAAGTTAACCATTTTCACTGTCGTGTCAGTGGATGCTGCAGAGTACCCAAGTGGCGTCGGGAGCAAGTGCTTACAAACACACTACCACTCCACTATGGTCTCCCTGTCATGGCTTTTGCGCCATCAGTAGATACCAAGACATCTTGACCACCAAAGTCCATTTGATGTCACAAAGCTGTCCAGTACTTTAAACATATCCTCTCTTGTTGTACATTTGTCCCGGCCATATCTGCACCATATAAGAATCACATTTTTAGTTTGCGTACCCCGACGGCATTGTGCGTACCCCAGTTTAGGAATACCTGCTCTACATGATAAAGCTGCATATCTAGTCGAGTATCTGAAGGCCCATGCCAAATCTTTATAGCCTCCCGAGGGGGAAGAGGCGCTGTCTTGCCCTGACAACTGCCCCCCCCAGGATCCTAATATTTAGAGTGGATTTCCCTTTGTACTGAAATCATGAAATTATTATCCAGACTATGGCTTTACATCTTAGTACATATGCACATATGTACACCTCATCGCAATCTGTTTACCATGACTTCTAGGGAGAGGGAAAATAAAAAAACATCCCAACTTTACAGTATATAAAGAAGATTGGAGAGTAATACATAAGAGGATACTCATTTTCTAGGTTTAAACTACATGACCAAATGTATATGGACACCTGCTTGTCGAACATCTCATTCCAAATCACAGGCATTAATATGAAGTTGGTCCTCCTCTGCTGCTAGAACAGCCTCCACTCTCCTGGGAAGGCTTTCCACTAGATGCTGAAACATTGTCTGGGGGAGGGGGGGGGCTTGCTTCCATTCAGCCACAAGAGGATTAGTGAGGTCGGGCACTGATGTTGGGTGATTAGGCATGTGCGATGGGGTTGAGGTCATGGCTCTGTGCAGGCCAGTCAAGTTCTTCCACACCTCGACAAACCATATCTGTATGGACCTCATTGTCATGCTTGCCGCATTGTCATGCTGAAACAGGAAAGGGCCTTTCCCAAACTGTTGCCACAACGTTGGAAGCACAGAATCGTCTAGAATGTCATTGTATGCTGTAGCATTGTGATTTCCCTTCACTGAAACTAAGAGGCCCGCACCATGAAAAACAGCCACAGACCATTATTCCTCCTCCACCAAACTTTTTTCAGTTGGCACTATGCATTGGGGCAGGTTCTCCTGGCATCCACCAAACCCAGATTCGTCTGTTTGACTGCCAGATGCTGAAGTTTGATTCATCACTCCCGAGAACGCGTTTCCACTGCTCCAGTCCAATGGTGTCGAGCTTTACACCCCTCCAGCCGACGCTTAGCATTGTGCATGATGATCTTAGCCTTGTGTGGCTACTTGGCCATGGAAACCCATTTCATGAAGCTCCCGATGAACAGTTCTAGTGCTGACGCTGCTTCCAGAGGCAGTTTGGAAATCGGTAGTGAGCATTGCAAGCGTGCTACAGCACTCGGCGGTCCCGTTCTGTGATCTTCTGTGGCCTACCACTTTGTGGCTGAACCATTGTTGCTCCTAGATGTTTACACGTCACAATAACAGCACTTAGAGTTGACCGGGGCAGCTCTTGAGTACGAGCCATTCTACTGCCAATGTCAATGAAGACACTTGCTAGCTGGTCAGAGCATACTCCGAGTACGCTTCCTGGTATTCCATTTGGCCCTGCGGCCTTGTTTAGCCTCTCTGGGATATGTGGGACACTAGGTATTTTCACAACAGTAGCCGGGCTATAGAAAGTATTTTGTCCTGCTAATAGGAATCATTTGCATGATGGGCTACATTCTTTATTGTAACCACATTGTCATACATCATTTGTATCTACTTTTCCAATTACTTTTAGAGTTTGGGAATTACAAATGTGCGCGTTTCTTTTTAGTTACATTGTTTAAGTTTGAACGTGCAGACTTTTCTTCTTTTAAATGATTGTTTTATGTAGGAGGCTACATTTTGGATCAGTTGCAATTGTAAATAGGCCTAATAAACAAAATCCTACTTCTATTAGGCTGTTAAGCCTCAGCCAGTTAAGTTATATAGGTCTAGGCTCCAAAAAATAAACTCAAATTAAGCCCTCTTGTTGTTTGTAAAGTCAAATTAAAATTATTGTTGAAATCAATTGCTCAACTGGTGTAGGTTTTCGCCATTTGTTGGTGTGCAACACTTGCATGACAAGTCAGCTATATTTTCAGCTCCACTGTTAACCTCTACTGTTTGCGCTGCGGTTACTGCCAGTTGTTTTTTTAATTTGAACCTTTATTTAACTAGGCAAGTCAGGTAAGAACAAATTCTTATTTAGAATGACGGCCTCCCCCCGGCCAAACCCGGATGACGCTGGACCAATTGTGCGCCACCCTATGGCACTCCCAATCACGGTCAGATGTGATATAGCCTGAATTCGAACCAGGGATTGTAGTAAAGCCACTTGCACCGAAATGCAGTGC
Organism: Oncorhynchus tshawytscha; assembly: GCF_018296145.1. NCBI lineage: Eukaryota > Metazoa > Chordata > Actinopteri > Salmoniformes > Salmonidae > Oncorhynchus > Oncorhynchus tshawytscha. The sequence continues at coordinate 3,420,349 of NC_056456.1, forward strand.
ATTAGACCCCTGCGCCACTCAACATAAATAAACTCAGCAAAAAAAGAAACGTCCTCTCACTGTCAATGGAGTTCATTTTCAGCAAACTTAACATGTGTAAATATTTGTGTGAACATAAGATTCAACAACTGAAACAAACTGAACAAGTTCCACAGACAGAAATGGAATAATGTGTTCCTGAACAAAAGGGGGGTCAAAATCAAAAGTAACAGTCAGTATCTGGTGTGGCCACCAGCTGCATTAAGTACTGCAGTGCATCTCCTCCTCATGGACTGCACCAGATTTGCCAGTTCTTGCTGTGAGATGTTACCCCACTCTTCCACCAAGGCACCTGCAAGTTTCCGGACATTTCTGGGAGGAATGGCCCTAGCCCTCACCCTCTAATCCAACAGGTCCCAGACGTGCTCAATGGGATTGAGATCCGGGCTCGTTGCTGGCCATGGCAGAACACTGACATTACTGTCTTGCAGGAAATCACACACAGAACGAGCAGTATGGCTGATGGCATTGTCATGCTGGAGGGTCATGTCAGGATGAGCCTGCAGGAAGGGTACCACATGAGGGAGGAGGATGTCTTCCCTATAACGCACAGCATTGAGATTACCTGCAATGACAACAAGCTCAGTCCAATGATGCTGTGACACACCGCCCCAGAACATGACGGACCCTCCACCTCCAAATCGATCCCGCTCCAGAGTACAGGCCTCGGTGTAACGCTCATTCCTTTGATGATAAACGTGAATCCAACCATCATCCCATGTGAGACAAAACCACGACTCGTCAGTGAAGAGCACTTTTTGCCAGTTCTGTCTAGTCCAGCGACGGTGGGTTTGTGCCCATAGGCAACGTTGTTGCCGGTGATGTCTGGTGAAGAGCTGCCTTACAACAGGCCTACAAGCCCCCAGTCCAGCCTCTCTCAGCCTATTGTGGACAGTCTGTGCACTGATGGAGGGATTGTACGTTCCTGGTGTAACTCGGGCAGTTGTTGCCATCCTGTACCTGTCCCGCAGGTGTGATGCTACGATCCTGTGCAGGTGTTGGTCTGCTACGAGGACGATCAGCTGTCTGTCCTGTCTCCCTGTAGCGCTGTCTTAGGCGTCTCACAGTACGGACATTGCAATTTATTGCCCTGGTCACATCTGCAGTCCTCATGCCTCCTTGCAGCATGCCTAAGACACGTTCACGCAGATGAGCAGGAACCCTGGTCTTTCTTTTGGTGTTTTTCAGAGTCAGTAGAAAGGCCTCTTTAGTGTCCTAGGTTTTCATAACTGTGACCTTAATTGCCTACCGTCTGTAAGCTGTTAGTGTCTTAACGACCTTTCCACAGGTGCATGTTCATTAATTGTTTATGGTTCATTGAACAAGCATGGGAAGTTATTTGGATTTTTACGAATTATCTTCGAAAGACAGGATCCTGAAAATATCCTTTCAGTATATATATATATATATATATATTTTATTTTTTTTTTCTTCTTTTTTTCCCCTTCAGAACATTGACCGTGTGTAGGTAGATGCGGAAAGATGTATACAAAAAATGTGTTGCAAGTTGGTGGGTTCACACCTAACTCGGCTCTTTATTCAACCTTTACTAGTCTATTGTTCAGCTAATAGCCCATCCTGCTAGGCTTGTGAAAAACTAATAATAATACTTTTTCCCCTTTCCACATGTTAAAGATTCCAATAGAAAGTGTTTTTAGCCACAATCGGCCCCAACCCCAATTAATACATTTGGGCACAGTCGAAAGCGTGCTGGACTTCCCTGCTTGTTTCATTACATTATTATGCCAGTCTCAGAGCAAATAGCCTGGATTGTTATTCCCATCTCGTTCCTCACGTTATTATCCACCTGAGTGGCTCGCTTGTGGGCGTGCTGGTAGGATGTACTGTTTTTTTTCTGTATATATGAATTACAAATCAGCCTTTAACTAGTTAAATCATGTTTCTAGTCTATTGCATAGTTACAATGTGTAATCATTGATGTCCCAGGAGCAGCAGTGGTAAACACTGTTGAAGTGGATGATTGTAATACATCATTCAGAAGCGTTTGATACACCTGGTATTGGATAGGACGGGAAAAAACTCGCTAAAGAGCAAAGTTCCTATTTTAACTTTATGACGGAAAAATATGCACAATCGTAAAACAAGGGTTAAATAAAAAAAGAAATAAAAAAAGTAGGAAACGCGAACAGTTATACCTCAGGAGGAAGCAATAAAGTCAAACTTCAACCCCAGAGGCCACTCTTAAAGTTAAAGCCACAGGCTATGTAGTTCTGAAGGTGAGACCAGAAACCAGTTCTCTCGGTTTGGGCACACAGTTGCTTGTCCCTTCCCCATGTGGCTCTAGTTAGAATTACAGCACTATATAGGAAATAATAGGGTGTCATTTGAGACGGAGCATAGCTGTTCATTCGCTCCCAGTGCCCAGTGACCTCTGACCTTGCAGCAGCCCCATCAGGAAGCGGGCCAGCGTCATAGAGAAGATGGGCTGAGAGCAGAAGTGGGCCAGGACGGGCGTGAAGGCTGTCATCGCCCCCCAGGCTGCCGCAGACAGCAGGAGCACCTTCTCACCTCCAACCCTGAAGGGAACAGATATCATAATAATGTTACTGCAACAACATGCACACTCCAGACAACTTTATTATTACGACTATACATTCTCACCTTCAGCCATGAGGGGAAGAGATAGTCATATAACAGCATGGTTATTACTACAGTATTACACTACACCTCCAACCCTGAGGGGCAGAGATAGTCATATAACAGCATGGTTATTACTACAGTATTACACTACACCGTCAACCCTGAGGGGCAGAGTCATATAACAGCATGGCTATTACTACAGTATTACACTACACTGTCAACCCTGAGGGGCAGAGTCATATAACAGCATGGCTATTACTACAGGCTATTACATATAACAGCATGGTACACTACACCGTCAACCCTGAGGGGCAGAGTCATATAACAGCATGGCTATTACTACTACACCGTCAACCCTGAGGGGAAGAGATAGTCATATAACAGCCAGTATTACACTACACCGTCAACCCTGAGGGGCAGAGTCATATAACAGCATGGTTATTACTACAGTATTACACTACACCGTCAACCCTGAGGGGCAGAGTCATATAACAGCATGGCTATTACTACAGTATTACACTACACCGTCAACCCTGAGGGGCAGAGTCATATAACAGCATGGCTATTACTACAGTATTACACTACACCGTCAACCCTGAGGGGCAGAGATAGTCATATAACAGCATGGTTATTACTACAGTATTACACTACACCGTCAACCCTGAGGGGCAGAGATAGTCATATAACAGCATGGTTATTACTACAGTATTACACTACACCGTCAACCCTGAGGGGCAGAGATAGTCATATAACAGCATGGCTGTTACTACAGTATTACACTACACTGTCAACCCTGAGGGGCAGAGATAGTCATATAACAGCATGGTTATTACTACAGTATTACACTACACCGTCAACCCTGAGGGGCAGAGATAGTCATATAACAGCATGGCTATTACCACAGTATTACACTACACCGTCAACCCTGAGGGGAAGAGAGAGTCATATAACAGCATGGCTATTACTACAGTATTACACTACACCATCAACCCTGAGGGGAAGAGTCATATAACAGCATGGCTATTACTACAGTATTACACTACACCGTCAACCCTGAGGGGAAGAGATAGTCATATAACAGCATGGCTATTACTACAGTATTACACTACACCATCAACCCTGAGGGGCAGAGATAGTCATATAACAGCATGGCTATTACTACAGTATTACACTACACCATCCAACCCTGAGGGGAAGAGTCATATAACAGCATGGCTATTACTAAGAGACCCTGAGGGGAAGAGATAGTCATATAACAACTAACACTATCATACACCATACCCTACAGAGATAGTCATATAACAGCATGGCTATTACTACAGTATTACACTACACCATCAACCCTGAGGGGCAGAGATAGTCATAACAACACTATCATTACTACTGGACTACTACCCTCCTCCTCCAACCCTGAGGGGAAGAGATGGAGTAATATAACAACACTATCATTACTACTGGACTACTAACCTCCTCCTCCAACTCTTAGGGGAAGAGATGGAGTAATATAACAACACTATCATTACTACTGGACTACTAACCTCCTCCTCCAACTCTTAGGGGAAGAGATGGAGTAATATAACAACACTATCATTACAACTGGACTACTAACCTCCTCCTCCAACTCTTAGGGGAAGAGATGGAGTAATATAACAACACTATCATTACTACTGGACTACTAACCTCCTCCTCCAACTCTTAGGGGAAGAGAATGATGAAACAGTGATACAAGTAGATGACAGTTACAATGATGACATACTCTCAATCTACAACCTGAAGGAAAGACACAGTACTGTGACCAGATGATAACAATTACACATCTCTCAATAGTACAACATGTATTTTCTCATGTAACCTGCTTCATCTGCACTATTCATAACATGTATACATGAAACCAAGTGATCCAGTTGGTCTCCAACAATTATCTTTCACCTATTCTGTGGTCAGAACAATGCAAGTGAAGAAGAGACAAGGAGCATACTTCCCATTATCAGCTACCCATTTCCTGGGTGCTTCCTCTGATATCTGAAAGGATTGAAAATCAGATGATAAGAGCTTCAGGTTTCTGACAAAAGGAATGAAAATCAGAATCAGATGATAAGAGCTTCAGGTTTCTGACAAAAGGATTGAAAATCAGAATCAGATGATAAGAGCTTCAGGTGTTTGGCCAAATCTAAACGGTTTCAGTGGAGTTAAGACCGTTTCACTTCATTGATTTTGGGGGGGAGGAGTTGAGAGCAGAGGCTTCTGAACTTTGAACGCTCGATTACTTATTTCCTCCGTTGGCAAGATGTGAGATGACCCTAAACATCAACAGGCCATGTGAAGAAACAGAGAATCATTAAATACCTTTTAGACTGCCATTTTAGTCTGCAGTCACTTAAAATGTCTTGGTACTCATCTTTCCTACCAGGAGACACAACTGCCAGGCAATGTAATTGAAAAATGACTGACATTGGATGATTTGGTCTGCTTTGAGTGGACATCAGCATACAAAGCAAGCACAACTAACCAATGACATCAACGTCATTGCTGTCACCCTTTTCACCACCCAGACACCGGCACAAGGGCTGTGCACTCCTCAAACAACACACAATATAACAATAACGGTCACATAATGCCCTTCAAATTCCACTTATGACTCAAGGTTTATCTTGTATCCCTTTCATACACAGACCAAAATCCCACAAATGTACCATAACTTCAATTAAAAAACAGCTTTTTCGTATTTCTGAAAGGGGTTCTCCCCAAAAAAATGAATGTATTGATTTTTCCTGCATTTTCGCAGACCCTGTATCCAAAATACAGGAATTGGGTCTGTGTGAATGATTCTCTGCTTTTTTTGCAGGTAAATTCATTGATAACTTCTATTGTTGAACTGCAAACAGACCCAATGTTCAAACAACAACCCCCAACCCTCCCAAATTGCCAGTTACGACCTGATATATACAGTGCATTCGGGAAAGTATTCAGACCCCTTGACCTTTTCCACATTTTGTTACCTTACAGCCTTATTCTAAAATGGATAGATTTAAAAGTCCCCCCCCCTCAAATCTACACACAATTCCCCATAATGACAAAGAAAAACAGGTTGAGAATTTCTTGCAAATATTTTTAAAAATAAAAAAACAAAATATGACATTTTACATAAGTATTCAGACACTTTACTCATTATATTGTTGAAGCATCTTTGGCCGCGATTACAGCCTCAACGCTTCTTGGGTATGACGCTACAAGCTTGGCACACTTGTATTTTGGGAGTTTCTCCCATTCTTCTCTGCAGATTCTCTCAAGCTCTGTCAGGTTGGATGGGGAGAGTTGCTGCACAGCTATTTTCAGGTCTCTTTGGAGATGTTCGATCAGGTAAAAGTCCAGGCTCTGGCTGGACCACGCAAGGACATCCAGAGACTTGTCCCGAAGCCACTCCTGCGGTGTCTTGGCTGTGTGATTAGGGTCGTGGTTCTGTTGGAAGGTGCCCCAGTATGAAGTCCTGAGTGTTCTGGAGCAGGTTTTCATCAAGTATCTCCCTTTACTTTTCTCTGTTCATCTTTCCTTCGATCCTGACTAGTCTCCCAGTCCCTGCTGATGAAAAACATCCTCACAGCATGATGCTGCCACCAGCATGCTTCACCGAAGGGATAGTGCCAGGTTTCCTTCAGACTTGACACTTGGCATTCAGGCCAAAGAGCACAACATTGGTTTCATCAGACCAGATAATCTTGTTTATCATGGTCTGAGAGTCTTTAGGTGCCTTTTGGCAAACTCCAAGTGGGATGTTATGTGCCTTTTCGTGAGGAGTGGTTTACGTCTTACCATAAAGGCCTGATTGGTGGAGTGCTGCAGAGATCATTGTCCTTCTGGAAGGTTCTCCTATTTCCACAGAGGAACTCTGGAGCTCTGTCAGGTTTTCCTTTTGAATAGATTCAACCATCAGCCAACACAGCGATCTGTGTTGCCTGTGTCACTGACCTACTGAAAACCTGCTAACCAAACAACAGTGTTTCTCTTATCCTCTAACACTAGCACTTCCTCCAACCACGAGTGAGTAGTCAATAGTTTAAACGTGTTTTATTGTGTGTATCTACCGGAAAGATCCATCCATTGTTTTGTTATTTTTGTTTAACTCTGCCTGCAAACACACTGGATGACTCAAACCGTTGAGGAGCTTGAACGAGTCATTGACAAGAGATACTTACGAACTCAAAAGAAACGCGTCACTGGTTACTGAGGATTCGAGCACTGCTGAGGACAACAAACCCAATCAACAAAACAAACCAAGTGGGCCAAGCTGTATCAGCGATGGCACCAAACCATCCCCAAGCAAGAAGGCACATGTGGAGAGAGGTTTACGGATATGGATATGTCTTGTTAAAATTCATCAATGAAAGGCTTGCCAAACTTGATATATTGGATATATTACGAGAGGACATCAATGCATTATGTCTAGAATTCAGCCAACGTCAGATTGATGATCTAAGGAAAGAGAACACGGCGCTGAAAGGTACTGTAGACTCATAGCAAGGTGGAGGTGGTGCAAAGGGAGAACAAACAACTTAAAGAAACCTTGCTTGATGTACAGTGTCCATCAATGCGGAACAATCTAATTAATACTTTCAGGGATACCGGAGAATGACAACAGCAGAGGCTGTGAGGACACAGTCCAATCTAATATTCTCAGGGATACCGGAGAATGACAACAGCAGAGGCTGTGAGGACACAGTCCAATCTAATATTCTCAGGGATACCGGAGAATGACAACAGCAGAGGCTGTGAGGACACAGTCCAATCTAATATTCTCAGGGATCCCGGAGAATGACAACAGCAGAGGCTGTGAGGACACAGTCTGAGACTTTATGTCAACTCAACTAAAACTGCCCACTGATGTTGTGCGTAATGTCACTTTCTCCAGAGTCCATAGAATAGGTAAGGCCTCTAGAAATAGGCCACGGGCTGTTATTGCATGTTTTGACAAATTTAAGCAAAATGAAATGACGAAGAACATGGGCAGAGAACTCAGAAACACTGATTTTGGAATGAATGATCACTTCCCCACCGAGATCAATGAAAGGAGAAAAAAACTATATCCCATCATGAAGGAAAAGCGTTGCCTGAATCAACAAGTCTCCATGGTGATGGATAAACTTTATATCAACGGGCAATTGTACCAGGAATCTGGAGTAACTCCCTGGCTATTTTAATTCAATGTTCAAATGTGAGTTTGTGTGTTGTAGTGTATCATGACAACTTCTACTAGAATGAATACATGCTCTATTGATCTTCACTTGAAAAGGAAAGGGTTGCATATAGCTCAGGTTAATGTATGTAGTCTCCCTAACAAAATACATGAGGTTTTTAACTTGGTCAACCTAAATAATATATTTTGGCTTTGACCGAAACACATTTAGAATTGAAAATTAACATTCAAGGATATAGTCTACTGAGAAGAGACAGGAATAGGAATGGTGGGGGTGGAGCACTGTACATTCAGAATCATATACCTTTAAAGAGGGATGGCCTTGTCAAGGCACCCATATTGATTAAGGTTTTACTGCTAACCTACAAAGCATTACATAGGCTTGCTCATACCGATCTTTCCGATTTGGTCCTGCCGTACATACCTACATGTAAGCTGCGGTCACAAGACGCAGGCCTCCTAATTGTCCCTAGAATTTCTAAGGAAACAGCTGGAGGAAGGGCTTTCTCCTATAGAGCTCCATTTTTATGGAATGGTCTGACTACCCATGTGAGAGACGCAGACTCGGTCTCAACCTTTAAGTCTTTATTGAAGACTCATCTCTTCAGTAGGTCCTATGATTGAGTGTTGTCTGGCTCAGGAGTGTGAAGGTGAACGGAAAGGCACTGGAGCAACGAACCGCCCTTGCTGTCTCTGCCTGGCCGGTTCCCCTCACTCCACAGGGATTCTCTGCCTCTAACCCTGTTACAGGGGCTGAGTCACTAGTGCTCGTCCATGCCGTCCCTAGGAGGGGTGCGTCACTTGAGTGGGTTGAGTCACTGACGTGATCTTCCTGTCCGGGTTGGCACAGTCTCCCGACCCCTCCTGTCTCAGCCTCCAGTATTTATGCTGCAGTAGTTTATGTGTCGGGGGCTGGGGTCAGTCTGTTATATCTGGAGTATTTCTCCTGTCTTATCCGGTGTCCTGTGTGAATTTAAGTATGCTCTCTCTAACTCTCTTTCTTTCTCTCTAAGAGGACCTGAGCCCTAGGACCATGCTTCAGGACTACCTGGCCTGATGACTCCTTGCTGTCTCCAGTCACCTGGTCGTGCTGCTGCTCCAGTTTCAACTGTTCTACCTGTGGCTATGGAACACTGACCTGTTCACCGGACGTGCTACCTGTCCCAGACCTGCTGTTTTCAACTCTCTAGAGACATCAGGAGACGTAGAGATATTCTCAATGATCGGCTATGAAAAGCCAACTGACATTTACTCCTGAGGTGCTGACCTGTTGCACCCTCGACAACTACTGTGATTATTATTATTTGACACTGCTGGTCATCTATGAACATCTTGGCCTGTTATAATTTCCACCCGGCACAGCCAGAAGAGGACTGGCCAGCCCCTCAGCCTGGTTCCTCTCTAGGTTTCATCCTAGGTTCTGGCCTTTCTAGGGAGTTTTTCCTAGCCACCGTGCATCTACACCTGCATTGCTTGCTGTTTGGGGTTTTAGGCTGGGTTTCTGTACAGCACTTTGAGATATCAGCTATATAAATAAATTTGATTTGAAATAGAGGCACTATGGGTTCATGTACATCTGCCTCACCAGGCACCCATATTGGTAGGGTGTGTATAGACCTCCTAGCTCCAAGCTGTCCTATCTGAATGACTTACGCACTGCATTTGACCAGGCCACAGATAGTAACAGATGTATTCATCTTGGGTGATTTTGATATAAACTGGAAGTATCATAATAATTCAAATAGAACTAAATTGATGAGATTTGTTTCAAACCACAGTTCTCGGCATATGGCTAATGATACTACTAGAGCATCAACTGAAATTGGGTCACCGTTTGGACACATACATTGATCTGATCATCTGTAATATACCATTGATCTGACAGCTTCATTAAATAGTACCTGCAAAACACCAGTCTCAACGTCAACAGTGAAGAGGCGACTCCAGGATGCTGGCCTTCTAGGCAGAGTTGCAAAGAAAAAGCCAGACTGGCCAATAAAAAGAAAAGATTAAGATGGGAGAAAGAACCGACACTGGACAGAGGAACTCTGCCTAGAAGGCCAGCATCCCGGAGTCGCCTCTTCACTGTTGACGTTGAGACTGGTGTTTTGCAGGTACTATTTAATGAAGCTGTCAGATGAGGACTTGTGAGGAGTATGTCAAACGCGATGAAACCGTCACTCTTGTGGAGACATTTAGAAACAAAACATGCCAATTTGAAAAATAAGACACCTGAGTTTGAGCGAGATTTAAGATGACTTTTGAGTAGTAAGACAAGTGAAAAAAGCAACAGATACCATTAATAAGAATAGAAGCATCTTATATGGTGAGTTATCGAGTGGCTAGGACAGGCAAGCCCCATACTATTGTAGAGGACTTCATTCTTCCTGCTGCCGTGGATATGGCTGGGACAATACTGGGGGGAAAGACCCCCCAAAAATATACAGACAATGTCTTCATCAAACACTGTTTCACAACACATCAGTGACAAGGCAGGACATGTTTTGAAACAATTACTGCTTCGCATACAAGCCAGTGAATTATATGCGTGACAGCTGGATGCGTCAACAGACCTGGCGGGCCTGGCACAGTTCCTGCTATATGTCCGTTTACGTTTATGGGGGGGGGGGTCAATTAAGGAAGACATCCTCTTCTGCAAACCAGGACAAAAGGAGAGGCTATTTTTCAAATTAGGAGGCTGCAGATTGCACAGAATAAAGCAGCAAGCATTGTTTTAAGGTGGAGACATGGTTCTTCAGTTGTAGTCATGCTCAAAGCGCTTGGTTGGTCATCAATCAACAAGATCATTGAAAAAAAACATGAGCATTATATTCCATAGTATACAGCATTTAAAACTCTTCACAACAGGATTCAGTTGGTAAGAGACAGTCAGTAAATACTAGGAACAGATTGTCCCATCTATGTGTTATGCAGACAGAAAAGAGAAATAGGCAAAATAACAATTCGATTTAGAGCAATAAAGAAATGTAATAATTTATCTGAGCAAACCAGAAATCTTCCAATATACAAATTACAACAATACTTTAAAACCATTTAAATATAATACATAGGAAAGTTGTGCTGGACTATGGTAGATGAAGAATCAATCCATCTTTTTAGACTGTTAGAGTATTTATCTGGTCAATATATTATGTCTGTTTGTATTAGTGTGTTATATGTGAAAATGTGATTGTATTATAAATTGTATTTTAATGTTGAAGGACTCTTGGAAGATTAGAATCTCTTTTAGTCCTCATTTGGACTAATCAAATCAAAGACTAACCACGGGGTTCTTGGTCACCTCCCTGACCAAGTCCCTTCTCACCCAATTGCTCAGTTTTGCCGGGCGGACAGCTCTAGGAAGGTTCTCGGTGGTTCCAAACTTCTTCCATATAACAATAATGGAGGCCATCATGTTCTTGGGGACCTCCAATGCTGCAGAGATGTTTTGGTACCCTTCCCCAGAGCTGTGCCTCGACACAATCCTGTCTCGGAGCTCCATGGACAACTCCTTCGACTTCATGGCTTGGTTTCTGCTCTGACATGCACTTTCAACTGTGGGACCTTATATAGACAGGTGTGTGCCTTTCCAAAGCATGTCCAATCAATAGAATTTAACCACAGGTGGATTCCAATAAAGGATGATCAATGGAAACAGGATGCACCTGAACTCAATTTCAAGTCTCATAAGCAAAGCAAATACTTATGTAAATAATGTATTTCTGATTTTTATTTTTGATAAATTAGCAAAAATGTCTAAAAATCTGTTTTCGCTTTGTCATTATGGGTTATTGTGTGTAGATTTATGAGGAATTGTAAATGAGAACTTGTTCTCAACTGGCCTACCTGGTTAAATAAAAGGTGAAATAAAATAACATTTGTTTTATTCAATTTTAGAATAAGGCTGTAACATAAAAAAAAATGTTGAAAAAGTACAGGGGACTGAATACTTTCCCAATGCACTGTATTTATACGGTTTATAAATGCAAATAAGTGCTAAATAAGGGGCTGTTTGAAAGGGGGCCATATAAACACTGCCTTATAATTTAAGGTAAATTACTCCATCTTCTGTCTGAAATGGGTATTGGCTCCTAAAACTACACTCCCTTTATACTCTGTAGCATGTACAGTAGTATCTCTGCACCATGACATTCTATCACCATCCCCTCAGGAGTTCTTTTGCTTTTTGGGCTAATGGGTGTTTTGAAGTGAATAGGAGTTATATAAAATGTATTGTTTTATAGTCTATTGTACCAATGGAGCAGCTGTATGACGTAAAACAAATGTGTAAAACAGACAAAGTCTTGGGCTATTTCATTCTCAAATCGCAGGTCTCATATCATCCGATTGTCCATCTGTGTTTAAAGGTGAATAAATGTAATGCAATGTACACTGTTTATTCTAGCTATTGTATGTAGTGAGCGCAGCTGCAGGTTGTGCAAACAGGCAATTTATGTGCAAATTTATGAGCAAACAGACAATAACTCTATAATCATCTCCTCTCGTTGCCCACCTGTCGCTGACGTAGCCTCCAAGGACCTGTGTGAAGCAGTAGCCCCAGAAGAAGCTGCCCAGCACCATGCCCTGTTCCCTCTTGGTCCAGTTAAACTTCTCGGCCATGCTGACGGCACAGATGGGCATGGCCACGCGGGCACAGTACAGCAGACAGGTCCCCAGCAGTAGCACCACCGTCCACACCCGCGCCAGGGGTCTGCAGAGCGGGTGCAGGGAATGATTGTACAGCAAATACAATGGTGTGTGTGGTGTGTTTGATAGAGTAGGTATGAGAGTGGGTGTGATATTCTCAGTAAAACCAACATATGTACATTTATTTTGCTTTTCTACATTTTAAAAACAGCAAATGGGCCTCATGAGACATGTAGAACGTTAAACTTAACCAACTAGGCGTATTCACTTTACTTCAAATGTATAAATTGTATCTATGCTAAATTGTACTAACTAGTTAGGTTAAGCCTACATCTCATGATATTAGTATTGGCTGAATCCTTAGTTGACAAGACAAAGATAAGGCTATGATGGATGCTAAGAAAATTCTATAAAATGCCTGGCTATCAGACTTCCTAGTAACTTTGAAAGTCCCAAAAGGTGTGTGTGTGCAGCTTAGTAACATAACCTGGAGACCACCAGCTGACATGTATCTGATTAAAAGTCAAGTATTTGGGGGGGAATGCCCCTCACAGCAGTGTTAGCTACATTTCATATGGTTACAGTATGGCTTCATTGTAGGTGTACACTTTGTGTCAACTTTTAGAGAGGACTCAAAAGTATCAAACACAAAGCTACATTTGTATGAGTCGTACTTTTTGTTTGCTTACATCAAAGGAGAGAAAATGTTCTAAAAATGCAATTTGCCAATTACTTTCAAGTAACCCACCAAGAGCTCAAATAATTTCTAACTTGTAGGGCATTTGCAAAATAAGGAACTAGCTAAGACATCGCTCATATAGTGTTATGTTATTACAAACCTAAGAAAACGTCCGTAATTTCAATATGGTAGTTTTAGTCTTTCGGGGAAATGATGGATACTAAAATCTTGCTTCGTTAACTCACCTGGGCCAGTTCGTGTTATGTTCACTCCAATTCTTCTGATGACCTCCGGCGTCACCGATTGTGTCTGACGGGGTTTCTTTGAGGCAGACCAAATCTGGACCAGAGATCTTTCCATGTTTTTGCAGAATTGCCATTCAACAAGAGATGCTAATGTTTGAGATTAGCTTTTTCCTGCACGTCGCAGTTCAGTGGGCTATGGAATGAGTGAGGAAAGCCGACAAAAAGAAACGCTTTGATCGATGTTCGCGCCGACGTATCATTTCCTTTCGTTTAACGGGGATCCATTATTGTATTGCCGTGTGATGAGGTGAAGAGCACGGAGAATAAGGACAGATAGCCACAGAGAGGATGGTTTTTTTCCGTGGCTCTTGCCTGGAACTAGAGGAGCAATGATAATCCACGTGTCCGTTTTCTTTTCCAGACACGCAGTTCTTCCTGCTAACGGTTTGTTACACCAGGAAGTAAGTTAAAGAAGTTACTCAGTCCCTATGAAAACCAGTTTGAATGCACTCTCTTTTCCACCCGGGGTATCGCTGCCTAGTATATCCATCCAACATAGGCGTTCGCGCTCCATAATGACTGTGCAATATTCTTGAAACTTTATGCTACATAACCTGGATGATAATTATGGAAGCCCGTTCACGCCAACCCCCCCAAAAAAAAAAAAAAAAAATCTGACTACGAGATAGTAAATCATAATTATGACATTGCAAATCATAATGAGATTGAGGGCCAAATCGTGAGAGATAGTAAATCAGGATTATGAAATCATTCAAAATTATGAGATAGTAGACTTACTATGAGATAGTAAGCCATAATTATGATATAGGAAGTCATAATTAGGAGATATTATACAACAGGTGGGTCTAATCCTGAATCCTATTGGTTAAAACCGCATTCCAGCCAGTGTCTATTCCACAAATGACCACCGGTTAAAGCTGAGGTTAAAATGCCTATTTACTTTGTTCCATCAGCCCAGCCAGGCAATTTATAAACTTCATCTCCACTATAAAAAGCATCTAGACATTCTCACATTTCTTTTAGAATTACATTTGGTTTCAACAGCAGATATTTGTATAAACCTTGCTCTCTGTCTGACATTTGCAACATTGTTTCAATATTGAAATTCGATCTCCAGCTGTCCCATAGTAATGTTGAACGAGTCGGGATGAGACAGACAGGCAGCTTTTCTCAGCCAGTCGAAATCATGAATCAGCATCATTTTTATGGATATATATATATATATATATAACCATCAATAAAAAAGCAGCTGAAATTAAACGAAGTGCAGCTCATTTGCTTTATTTCCAGCTTCAGTTTTAAGTGATTGTGTTAGCTGTGTTTTTGGCTAGCTCCACATTGTCCTGACGAGAGAGCACATTTTCTATGCCCGGTGAAATCACATCATTAGCTCATTGTTATGGATGTATCCAAATTCATGTCACTCGAAAACAGCTTAAACAAACACAAATGCAGCCACTTTGCTGTTTGTCTTGTGTGACTAAGTTAGCTGTAGTTGGCTAGCTAGCAAGCAGGAACATTTAGAACAAACGACTGGATCGTGTCCATAAATGTAGAACAAAAAGATTGAACGACTGGGTCCTGTCTCTGGCAACCAAACCGATAATACAAACAACCAGCCGGCTTGGGTAGCAACCCTAGATGTGTCGAGACTATATCTTGTGGATGGATGAAATTGTATGTATAAATTAATAAAATGAAAGTTTAAAAAAAAATGAAAATCATTACGGTTTGCTGGCACTCGACTAACAACACCTGTGCCAATATATCCTCCAAACACCGGCTTCTCTGGCATTATCAATTAACTCATAATAATGAGATAGTAAGTCATTATCACGAGATAGTAAGTTTGGATCATGGACATTGAATAGATCTGCAGGTTGACCCCTTTTAAAGGGGCAATCTGGGATTCAAAGAATAAAGCACTGTCCCCACCACTTTATTTGGTAAACAGCTGAGGAATGGGGCAGGAGAAATGTAACCACTCTCAATTCCATAGACACAGTGTTTGTTTACAAACAATGGAGTAAAACAAGCTTATATTTTGGGTTGGTGGAGTAAAACCGTTGTTCATGAGGCATTTCTAAGATATTCAAGAATCAATGGCTATATATTAATAATTTAAAAGTAAAAAAAATAAATGAATGTACCATTCCCAGATTGCCCCTTTAATGAATTGAGTTAATGAATTACCATTAAAAAAGTCTCAAATAGCTACCTGTCTCTTAATAGCAGAGCAACAACACACATTAAAGAAAATAAACACTGGGTCTAAATGAATCATTTACAAGGTTAACAAATTACCATGAATTGTTTACAAGGTTTAATGTTTGATTTGTTACATTAAATAATTCAGTAATGATTAAAAAATGGCAATCATCCGTTTTATTGCCAGTAAGAGAACATGCTAGCCATTGGCTGCTAACAGCTGAGAAATCCTAGCAAGTACAAAAACAGTCAACAATTTCGGGAGGACAGACCCTAGACACTGGCCAATCGCCCTCTAGTCGTAGAACTCCCACTCTTATGTTTACATAGAGGCATACTAAGACAAGAGAAACGTGACAGTGTGTAAATAATAACACAGTGCAGGCAATGTAGAAATTGATTAAAATGCTGGAAGTGAATGCTGGAATTAAACAATTAACTATGCAAATGAGCAAAAGCTGTGTTCAGTGATTTAAGGAAATAAATGCCTGAGCTATTAACTGAAAGTGTTACAGAAATTAATTAAATCTGATAAAACAGATGTCATCATACAGGCACCAACTCACATCAACAAAACTCTCCAATCCATTAATATGGGACAATACCACCACAAACTCTCTCTCGCATACACACACAATGTGTGATTGGCTATAGGATATACATAAGGTTATCCTTGAAAGTTGAGGCAGGCCTGATGCAAAGTGCACATTGGATTCATGTGATACAGATCACCTAAACGTATTTGGCTCCCAAGTGGCACAGTGGTCTAAGGCACTGCATCTCAGTGCAAGAGGTGTCACTACAGTCCCTGGTTTGAATCCAGGCTATATCACAAACCAGCTGTGATTGGGTGTCCCATGGCTGGGGTAGGCTGTCATTGCAAATAAGAATTTGTCCTTAACTGTCTTGCATAGTTAAATAGGTAAATAAAAAAGATAATAATGACTTATAATTATGAGAAGTCATCATGAGATTGTGACTAACTATTTCATAACAAAGTCATATTTTTTTTTTTGAGGGGGGGTTGGCGGGAACAAGCTTCCATAAATAAATACCTGATTGGATTGCACAGCAAAACTCAGCAGGGTCCATATGAGAAAAACCACATCCCAGCCCACACATAGCCAGCTACTACAGAATGTTAGTCTATAATAGCCATATCATGCTAAATTTTGTAGGTCTACCACTTACGGGATGGATGCACTACCCTGCCCTTGGCAAAAGCATGTCTGATGATCCTCGGTTGCGATGTAGTTGGTGTTGTCATCCTTCATAGGACAGCCAGGGACGCTGCAGAACATCTTCAATGAGTTGGCTCCTCTGCCTAAGGTACCAAGCATAGGTACCATTATATAACCTGTAATCAGATGGGGAAAAAGTGAGATTCCTGCACATTGGTGTCTAAAAACAACATTTCTTTCTTGTTCCATCCTGTGAGAAAGTAAGATATCGGTAACTAGCAGACGTATGACAATAACACACACAATATCATCATTACATATTTTTTGTTGCAAATATAATGAACAACAACCTAGGCATATCAAGTGTTCCAAAAGAGTATTTTATTCCATACATGTAAATAATCCGGTTGCAAAACAGCCACCGTGAACTGAGTGGATGTCTCTGTATGTATTCACATTATTGTCTTGTTTGTTCAAGATAACACAGGATGAAAACTAAAGTTGCAATAAAACTCTGACAAAGATACAGGGCATTGGCAGCTTTGAAGAATTCACCATCAGTACCCAAAAGCTTTGGCCCCTATCCTATAGCATTAAACTCAAATGTGCATGTTTTTGTTCAGAAAAATAAAACAATGTTGACAGTGGACCACAGCAATGGGAACCAATCGTTCTACCCAAACACCACACCTTCATTCCTCTTCTAGGTTGACACATTATAGTCCCGAGAGCCTAATTTAGGCTTTAAACACACCCTCCATATGCAAAGATTGCTAACTTTCCCTGCCAGTAGACAGAAAAAAAATAGTGAAACTGTGAAATATGTAACCATCTATCGGAGACATGAAACAAAAGTCTAATTTTACTTCATTAAAATACAAGGGTTTATATTTCAGATGTTGAAGTTTCAGTCAGAAAGTCACTTTAAAAATACAAACCATCCAGTTTGCACAGTCCATGTTATCAAAGTCTCCCAAAAAGCAACCCACACAAAAAAAGAAAAAAGTAGTATGAGTCAGTCTGTGTCGGAGCATAAATAGATAGGAGGGGAGTAGGTGAGTCCATTTAGTTTCCCACGGCACACATAGCCTGGTGTGCGGTCACTTTGGGTCCTCGATCGTGCCCTTGCTGAGGTCTGTCATTTTGGGGTACTTGACTTTCTTTTGGTCAAGTTCGTTCTGAGCCCACAGGAGCAGTTTGAGGAGCTTGGCCAGTTTGGGCGTTGACTCTCTGTTCTCGTAGTCCAGCACAGACTGGTTCACTTCACTCCATACCTTCAGGAAGCACACAGTGGACAGGAAGAACATGAAATCAGCAATAATGTAGTCAAAAGTTAAATTACTGAAGAAATAAAATAAAAAATTAAATAGTAGAAACGTACAATTACAAAGCAATAAGTGATCTATTTCTAGATTATGATGCGACATTAAAGCCTCACCTTCTGCCTCTGCATCGTGTTGAGGAGGTCTCCGAAGGGCGACTCCTCAGGGTTGTCGAAGGCCAGCAGGGCCAGGGTTCTCTCCATCTCTGTCAGACACTCTCTGCTCTCCTCCCCCTGCTCGGCCAGCTGGGACTGAGCAAACTCTAGTGCTGCCTCAGTCTCCCTCAAACGTATCAGCTCAATCAGGTGCTGCTGCTGCAGAGGGGCAGATCAGTATGAGGGGAAGGTCAGAGGGGGGGATGGACAAAAGAAAAGAATAGTGAGATTAACAGATTGCATGGAATAAAGGGAACACTGCACATAAGAATAAAGGGAGAGGCCATCTGCTTTTTACCTGTAGGTGAAAGTACAGGTAGCGGTTTGTGTCGAGCAGTTCTGGGTGCAGGCTGTTGATGAGTGCAATGGCCTCCTGTATCTGTCCCTTCAGGATCATCTCCCGGATCTTTATCCTCTCATCCAGAGAATCCAGGTCCACACTGGGCTCAATTCCAGACTCCATACGGAACTTCTCAGCTGCCTCCTTAAACCCCTCTGTTGATATCAAAGACATACAATTGTCTGTTTAGAGAACCTTTTTGCGCACCTGGTATTTCTTGGTATGCCTATGTTTGTGTGTGTGCATGGTTTACTGTACCGGTCACCAGGTAGTTCATGATGTGTGTGTTTTACTGTACCTGTCACCAAGTAGTTCATGATGAGCCTGTTCATGTCGGCTCTCTGAATGTGGACATTGTTGAGCTTTTCCATCCACTCCTCTCTCGTTATCTCCTCCGGCTTTTCAGCATAACTCATCATGAATTGTTCTGCAAAAACATGTTTTTTCTGATGATCATTGCCATTTCACTAATAAAACTAAGGCTCAATGTTTAACGTTGCAGTTAGTGGGTGTGTCAGCTGTATTGTAACGTTAGTGAGTTATTTAGGTTACTTTATTTATTTAACTAGGCAAGTCAGTTAAGAACAAATTATTATTTACAATGACGGCCGGTTAAATGTATCATAGCACATAGAAGCCAGGTTAAAATAGAATAACTGCAATGTGGTAAAATTGTTGTATGAGATTGCCATGGACGTCATTTTAACGTCAGTAACGTATTCGTAAATAAAGTTGGGGAACTGAGTGACTGTCCTTTTGGTATAAGCCGGAAACGTAATACTGCGGCCTTCGACGAAAACCACAACATTGAAGCCTGGCCGCTATCAAGCAGAACAACGCCATCTATTTGGCCTCAATGCATTTCTATCAGACATAAATAAGCACAGGGTCAGTTTAGGAACGCGAATATCTATTTGTAGGAGTCAACCGTGTTTTGGTAAAGAAAATATATTGTTTTAAATACTGTACCTGATATTTTCCTCCTACTCTTCAGCGATAGCAAATAAGATCACACGGGAAAACTCGCGAGACTTCGTCATAAAGCCCATGAACGTGGGATTTCATTGATTCCCCCAAATTATTGGTACGGACTGCGTAGGTCACGTGATAAGAATCCTGCGTGTAGGTTTTTTTCGTGTGTGTCAACGGAATTAGGCGCAATGGGTGAGTTAAAAATCACATTAGAATAAACATTTATTTCATTGATCAAACATGCAAAAACTGTCTGACAATATAATATGATGTCATCACACGATGCAGAGGTAATGATCTTGTATTTTCATGTTACGAAGCCATAGTCGGCAGCACCTGCCACATGTAGCCAGCTGCCAATGCTTGGAAATAAATGTATTATATGAGAATGCTAGTGGGTTAGCGATGTCAGCTTACCAAAGCTCTCTTTCAGTGTCCATGTAGGATACATGATTTTGTTGTATAAGGTGTTCGTTTGGCTGCTGTCCTCTCTTCTTGACAGCTTATTTCCCTCCACACCTGTGTGATGCTGTGAGCACGCCAGATAATAATCATGCAGCCCTCACATTCCCAGACCAATAGTTGTTCCATGTAACTACAGATTGTACACCAGATGTTTCCGTTACAGGTTAGTTTATACAAAATGCTCACGAATTTATTTTCCAATCGTTTCGATCTGAACAGAACCACTTATTTTTCTGTTCCCGACAAGCAAAATGAAGTTCTGAACCGGTTCAACCCCACCAAAAACGCAGTTTATCATTCCTTTCTATTCCTTTTTTAACCTGTGAAATCAACATTGTGTTTACATTTAGCTCATTAAATTACTCCACCAATAGCAAGCTGGCACAGATGCTTGTGTTTCTAGCTCCAACAGTGAATTAATATCTGACAAGTAATATCTAACAATGTCACAACAATAAACACAATACTCAAATCTAAGGAATGGAATTAAAAATATATAAATATGGATGCACAATGTCAGAGCAGCATAGACTAAGATACAGTATATACTGTAGCGACCCGCACAGACAGCTGTGTGTTATGTGTTAGGCTAGTAGGTGGTTGTGTTGTACTTACCAGTACCCAGTGTTCGTGGGGTCCGACATGCCAACCAACCTGCTATCTGCCAATCACAGGAATGTTCTGATGCCGGGCATCCTGGCGGAGTGGCGTGGAGGGGAGGGGGGGGTTGGGCAGGGGGATGGAGCATTGGAAGTTAAGACCAGGTTTAGCCTTTGTTTTCTCTCTTACCTCTGGGCTTCACAAGAGAAGGTCACGATTGGCTTATCTTTCATTTATTTGGTGTGGGCTATGGCCAAACAGTAGCCTGTGTAAAGTTGGTTTAATAAACCGTCAAATTGTAAACTCAATCCTCTGTCTGGACAATTGTTCCTTTATGATCTAGTCAGGTCATTACAATACATATGAGATGAGTTATGTAAACATTATTAGTGACTAGTGTTCCATTTATTAAAGTGGCCAGGGATTTCAAGTCTGTGTTGGCAGCAGCCTCTCTGTGTTAGATGGCTGTTTAACAGTCTGATGGCCTTGAGATAGAAGCTGTTTTTCAGTCTCTCGATCCCAGCTTTGATGCACCTGAACTGACCTCGCCTTCTGGATGATAGCGGGGTGAACAGGCAGTGGCGCCGGTGGTTGTTGTCCTTGATGATCTTTTTGGCCTCCCTGTGACATCGGATGCTTTAGGTGTCCTGGAGGGCAGGTAGTTTGCCCCCGATGATATGTTGGACAAACCGAACCACACTCTGGAGAGCCCAGCGGTTGTGGGCGGTGCAGTTACCGTACCATGTCTGTGGAACTTGTTTAGTTTGTCTCAGTTGTTGAATCTTGTTATGTTCATACACATTTTTACACATGTTAAGTTTGCTGAACATAAACGCAGTTGACAGTGAGGACATGTTTTTGCTGAGTTTAGTTGATTTGATTAAAACACATAGGGTGTGTCAATATGGAAAAATTATGTTTGCCCGAAAGAACAAATGATTCTTGGACGACAAAGATTTTTATTTTTTTGTCAGACAGCCCTAGTTGTGCTACTGCCAAATAAAAAATGGACTAAATACAATTGTATAACCCATCTACATACCCCATAATGACAAAATGAAACAGTCTTTATATATTTTAGCAAACTTCTTGAAAATTAAATAAATACTCTCATTTACATATTCACACCGATGAGTCAATACATGTTATAATCACAATTGGCAGTGATTTACAAGCTGTGAGTCGTTCAAGGTAAGTCTGTTAGTGCTTTACACACCTAGATTGTACAACATTTGCACATTTATTATTTTAAAATTCTCTGAGCTCTGTCAAGTTGGTTGTTGATCATTGCTAGACAGTAATTTTCAAGTCTTCCCATAGATTTTCAGCCTGTTGTCAAAACGGTAACTCTGCTACTCAGGAACATTCACTCTTCTTGGTAAGCAACTGCCGTGTATAGTGGACCTTGTCGGATTTTGACTATGCTTAGCTCTATTTCATTTATTTTTATCCTAAAAAAACTTCCTTGTTCTTGCCGATGACAGGCATACCCATAACATGATTCAGCCACCACCAATGCCTGAAAATATGAAGAGTTACTTACGGTAGTGCTGTGTTGGATTTGCCCCAAACTTAACACTTTGTACTCCGGACAAAAAGTAAATTTCTTTGCCACATTTTTTGCAGTTTTACTTTAGTGCCTTATTGCAAACAGGAAGCATTTTTTGTAATATTTGTATTCTGTACAAGCGTCCTTCTTTTCACTGTCATTTTGGTTAGTATTGTGGAATAACTGCAATGTTGTTGATCCATCCTCAGTTTTCTCCTATCACAGCCATTAAACTGTAACTGTTCTAAAGTCACCATTGGCCTCATGGTGAAATCCCTGAGTGGTTTCCTTCCCCTCCAGCAATTAAGTTAGGAAGGAAGCCTGTATCTTTGTAGTGAGTGGGTGTATTGATACACCATCCAAAGTGTAATTAATAACTTGACCATCCTCAAAGGGATATTCAATGTCTGCTTTTTGTTTTTTTACCCATCTACCAATAGGTGTCCTTTGTGAGGCATTGGGAAACCTCCTGGTCTTTGGTTGAATCAGTGTTTGAAATTCACTGCATGACTGAGGGACCTTACAGATAATTGTATGTGTGGGGGTACAGAGATTATTTCTCATCCATCAGCAGACAGAGCTCTGACTGAAGTGAAGCTACTTTTCTCTTGTACTTTCTCAGGTGTATCTGGTAAAATGCAATATTGACTTCAGGCAAAACATTAGGAAATGTGGCTGGGTGCATTCTTTCTATGATAAACATTAGAAGTATGATGGCCATGGATTGTTTTTGCAAAAAAATACCTAGATTATTTTACTTTAAGGTCATTTACTTGTGTGGCTGCGAGCCAAACAGCATTTGGCTGTTGTCATTGGATGAAAAATAAGCTATTTTCTGCCAAATGTGTTGCACTAATGTATTTTCTGTGAAGGAAAGCTATAGTTGCACACCCCTGGTCCATTCTATTGAAGAAAAAAAAGAAAAAAAACTTTTAATATACTGTAAAATGCAGGTGAATCCTGGAGTCCTCCAGAACTCCAGATTTTCTCTTGACTTGCTTTTATAGATATCTCAGACCCTGAAGCGTCTGTCCCTGAGGTAGTGGACGTACTGCTTAGGTTTGGTGTGTTTTCGGGTTATAAATTAAACCTCAGTTTTCCTATTAATGCATTAGCATTACAAATGCCACGGGATACTATTCAATTTCCTATGTCCAAGTCTGGCTTTAAATATTTAGGAATCAATATCCCTCGTACCTCGTCTTCCCTCCATGATGAGAACTTTACTCCCCTGATCAACAAACGGTAAAGAAAGATTTTGTTCGGGCGCCAGGCAGATATTAACCATGCTGAAAGGAAAAGAGTAGAATAGAGAGAGTACCACTTCCAGACCCACACACATCAGCAGAAGAGACTGCCTAGAGTGTAGCCTGTTTACCAGATAGCCAGTGGAGAGAAGAGAATACACACCATATAAAACTCAGCACAGCACAGGGGTAACCCCAACAAGAATACCTCATACAATAATACTAATGATGGCAGAGCAAGAACGAACCCAGTCAGAGGATTTGCAATAATCTGTATTATTTTCCAGTGGATGAGTGCAGAGGGTATGAATGTGGGGGGTGTTCTTAGACACAACAAAGGCCTTAAAAATGTCCACAATCTTCTCGGCCACATGTCATCAGTACCCCTCACCTCAACAGTTCACATAACAATACACAACTTGCAAGCAACCTCCCTTTTACCTAAAATGTCCACCCAAATACTTCTGGCAGGGCAATAATAGTCCAGCTCCAATGAACTTCAATGGGAAGTGCATTTGAAAAAGAGTCTGTTGCAGGGTAAAGCATTGGAACGACAGAGGAAAGAGAACTAGAGAGATCTTAGCTGTGGTCTTCAGGCATGCCGGTGTACTGTCTCTGTCCGATGGTTTGTATGTTAAAGCTTCGCAACAATGTTGCTACTAATCCATGCCATCCATAACGGGCGCGGTCCCAAACGAAAACAACCACGACCTAGAGCGATCACACCGATGATTGAGTTAAGTACTTTATAAACTACACACGCTGAAAACAAACAACTTCTACACGACACAATCAAACTGTCGCCCCTCCCCAAAGAGCTGAACGAGCTCTCTTTATTTCCTCCTTCCTTACTGCTCATGCGCTCTTAAAGTGGCAGCGCACGGTGAAGGCTCCGTGCAGATTTCGCCACAAATTGTATCAAGATTAATTTATTGCCCAGATTTCTGTACTTGTTCCAATGTCTCCTTCTGTTTTTACCAACGTATTTTTTTCACTTCAGTGGATAAGCTTATATATTTTTTTCTATGAGGCGGTGGGAATCCAAGAATATGTAAAGCATTCCTACAGAGAGAGAGAGCACATGGAGGACTAGCCCTTCCTAACTTTGTATTATTACTGGGCAGCGAAATATACAAAATATTATTTACTGGCTTTGCACCCTAGAAACTGACTGGTGTCAAACAGAAGCCAAATCCTGTTTCTCTTCCTCTTTGTCAGCCTTAGTCTCCTCCAGTCTCCCTCTGTCAGCTTCGCCTTACACATCCAATCCAATTGTTGTCAATACTCTAAAATGTGTACTCAATTCCATCTACATTTTAAATTCTGTGATTTGTCTAGTCAAGGTCCTATATGTAATAATCACCTCTTCCTTCCAGGCAAACTTGATTCAGCTTTCAGGCAGTGGCAGACGAATGGCCTCGCTAAGTTTCATGACCTTTATATTGATGGCACCTTTGCCAAATTTGAAGACCTCGCTATCAAATTGAATCTACATCATTCAAGATTATTTAGGTATTTCCAAATCCGACAGTTTATTTCCACTCAAAGCCCAACATTTTCAATTATATCACCCGGATCGGGTCTGGATGCTCTTTTGAAAACACATGTTCAAATAAAGGGATTCATATCCCATATTTTTTTAGATAATCATGTCCCTTGATAACCCGGAACTCAATCAAATCTGATCTGAGTGGGAAAGGGAACTTGGTGGAGGGATCTCTGATTAAGTCTGGAATGGTGCCTTACTCTGGGTAAATGGAAGCTCCTCTTGTGCCCGGCTCAGCCTTATACAGTTTAAGGTACTGTATCCATTTCAGCAAGGCCAGATTATCCAAATTCTACCCAAATCCAAATATTGATGGTACAGGTGTAAAGGCCCCTTGACAGACCTGACCAAATCAAATCAAATTTATTTATATAGCCCTTCGTACATCAGCTGATATCTCAAAGTGCTGTACAGAAACCCAGCCTAAAACCCCAAACAGCAAGCAATGCAGGTGTAGAAGCACGGTGGCTAGGAAAAACTCCCTAGAAAGGCCAAAACCTAGGAAGAAACCTAGAGAGGAACCAGGCTATGACCACACGTTCTGATCCTGTCCCTGTCTGGCAGATTATTGGTCCACTATATTTAAAACCCTTTCTGAAGCATTTGATATGAAGTTGCAGCCTAGTGCAGAAATGTGTGGAGTATCAAACAACAACTTTTCTCTTACCAATAGACAGCTGGATGCCATTGCCTTTGCCTGCCTGTTAGCCCGCCAAAGGATTATTGAATTGGAAATCTATCAATCCTCCCTTAGCCTCTCTTTGGCTCAAAGATCTGATGCCATTAGAAAAAAATAAATGTACCATTTGAGGGTCAACCAACTCATTTTATTCCACAGGGGACCAGATGATATCCTGTTTGGAACAGCTCCAAACACTTCCTCCAGATTAGTGCTCCTGGCCCCACCCCTTCAGATTACTGCTGTAGGCCTATAGGATCACCTAATCACCAGAAATTGTTAGGCTATTACATTTTTGCTTGTATTGAAGTAACCTTGTTGTAGACTTTTGTTTTCTGATATGTAACCCAATGACTTTGCCTTTCTTTGTAAATGTGTTTGGAGGCATTCTGGGGGAGGTCAAAGGGGACAAAAAGAGGAAAATGTACAATGTCTTTACATTTTATCTTTCATTCATTGTGAATAAAAATATTATAAAAAATATAGAAATGCATTTGTCTACAATTTTTTGCTACAATTTGCCATACTTAATTATTATTTGAGCAAAAAATTTAGAAATATTTTAAAACATTTTCCTTAAAATATAATTTAGAAAGTATTAACTTAATTATTTTTACTGTCCCCACTACAAAAAAAAAACTTAAATACATGTAATTTTGTCCTTAACATTAAATTGAAATACTGTAAAATTCCATTCATTCCTATGGAGGACTGCTTCAGGGGAGTGCCAATATGACCGATCAGGTGGCTTCAAAGCCTCTCATTGGCCATTACATAGCAACAGCAATCCATATTATATTATATATTGTACATCATTGAGCTAGATTCATTTACCAATCCAAAAATTGTTAGCTGACATGGCTAATTGAGTGACTCAGTGACTGACATAACAAAATAAACTGTTGATGCAAATCCACACATAATATGAAATTGCACCTTGTGTATTCTATTTTAATTCTCTACGCCCCCCATTATTGGACATTGATCCATGGCCCTACAAAGAGCCGCTGCCCATCCCTCAAGAACATCCATATACTTTTGATTTGTGTTTTGGTTTATTATGAGTTTGCCATCTATGTTTCCTGGATTTTCCTCCTTTGAACTTCCTACACAATTTCCAGGCTTTTCATCATAACCACTGTTTTGAAATCCTCTTCCTCCTCTCTCAACAGGAAGACGATGAAGTCTTGGTAGCAGAATTTGGTTGAAAGGGACATTCCGACGGTGATATTCCTGGTGTCTGCTTCAACGTGGTCAAAGTAGCCAATGTCTCACTACTGGCCCTTTACAAGGGCAAGAAAGAAAGACCTCGATCATAGAAAATGTGTACACTCAAACAATAAAAAAAAATGGAAGACATTTCTATTATGAGGATATGAATTCTGAAATGTGTAAAATGTCATAGGCATGTAAATGTTTTATTTCTATAGGGTTAATAGAATAAAACATGTGGTAGACAACTATAAAGGAGCTGTGTAGCCTCTCTCTTTTTTTGTGTTGTTGCAATGCAAAGTATTCTAATTGTTTGTACCTTTTAAATGTCCCTGCATAAATTGCAATGCATGATATTGCTAGTCTGGTACCCAGTCTTCTTTAGCTAATATTCCACTCCATGTCATTGCCAAAGAGACTACCTAAAGGCCAATCTCAACTTTCTATATGCAGCTGGATTTGAGACTGATTGGTTGGTGGCAATAACATTATTTTCCATGATATGTGGAGCCTCAAATAGAATTATAGGCAAATTTGTTGTATTTTGTGGTTGGAATTGCAGTATGTACACTGTATATATTTGTTTCAGTACCAATCAAATGTTTGGACACACCTACTCGTTCCATGTTTTTTTTCTTTATTTTTGCTATTTTCTACATTGTGAAGACATCAAAACGATGAAATGACACACATGGAATCATGTAATAACCAAAAAAGTGTTAAACAAATCTATATGTTTGATTTGAGATTCTTCAAAGTAGCCACCCTTTGCCTTGATGGCTTTGCACACTCTTGGCATTCTCTTTTCTCCTTTTGGTCTCTAATGTTGGTGAATAGAATCTCTTTGTTACAGAAGGTTTTGCCGCCCAAAAACTAACATCCATCAGTGAACACTGGGACAATATATTTCAACTTCCAAATGTGGGGAATGATGAGAGATGGAATATGGGAAATGAATGTCTATTTTGTGATGCCATTAAAAATAGTAGAAAAGTGATATAATGAAAATATTGTAACTTGAAGAGTTTTCCAACGGTATAAATCAGGTTTACATCCTTTACGCTGTGTAGGAAATATCAAGGATGAAGATAATATTTTTGTTTAGACAGGAATGTGATTTTGGTTTTCTAACAAGATCACAGTTTTTGATGAAGTTTTGCCCCGTAACTAGCCACGCACGAGGGAGCTCAGAGAGCGTGTCAGTATGACGGAAATCCAAGTGTATAAAAGATTGAGTTAAGAATTAACATACCAGACTAGAAGGACCACAAGCTCCAGCTAGGTCTCCATTTGTCACGACCCTGAAAATCAACACGATTTGAAGACGACAAAGTAGCCTCTAACAATCAATGTTACGGTTGAGTAGCTGTTCTAAGTACTGTGTCTAAGAAAGTGAATTTAAGTAGGACCATCCGGTTATTCTCTTCAATTCATCGTCGCCTACACTGCTCTCATCACCACTCTGGGGATCATCGGCTGATTAGCTGTCCACAGAAGACCACTCTTCCAGAACGAGGGAAAATTAACACAGATAACTAAGGAGAAGGACATTATGATCTCTTGTGGACAATCAGAGCCTTACACTTATGAACTAAGGAGAAGGCCCAATCAAACCCTTTTCACAAAGCGGAACTCTTTTCACGAAGGCCTGGGTCCAACAGAGATACACAACGAAGACCTTCAACACATAAATACATGCATTACTTCTTACCCAAACCGGCAGCAGTTCGTGGCAAGGTATTAGGATCACTGTGAGCGTAGTTCCCAAATCTATCCAAGTGTTGTCTCTCTTTCTTTCTCTCTCTCTCTCTCTCTCCCCATCTTGTGTAACAAGTGTCATATTGTGTTAATACGATGAAAACAGGTCCCTAGCGGACTAAGTTTCTAATCAATAACCTGTACCATGTGTGTGTGTACCCTGTGTTATTATTTCGTTTGTTAGTACATAATCAAATCAATGGTGTGGTACGGAATGCTCTGTAAGACTGGGGTTTGTGCAGATTCAAGTGGTCTGCGATGTTCAGAATGAGACTGATATGAGGTAATGATTAATAAGTGACTTATAACATATACATATATATATATATATATATATATATTCTTGAGTTTAATTCGGGAGATGGTAACTCGTTGAACAACTTCTTCCGTGTTGCCCCAAATTCCTAATGAGTTAGTTGTTACATGATTAATATAATCTGGTAACAATTAAACATAGTAGGTAATGATTCGATAAATAACAGCTCATGTCACAACATATTGGAGCCCCGTGCGAGGAATCTAAGATAAAACTAGGCCTTACTGTTGAATTCAGTCTT
Organism: Oncorhynchus tshawytscha; assembly: GCF_018296145.1. Classification (NCBI taxonomy): domain Eukaryota; kingdom Metazoa; phylum Chordata; class Actinopteri; order Salmoniformes; family Salmonidae; genus Oncorhynchus; species Oncorhynchus tshawytscha. The sequence goes on from NC_056456.1 coordinate 3,449,563, forward strand.
GTGTAGCAAAGTAAGTTATACACCATTAGTGCTATAGGCAGGATTATTGTTGAGTGGCGTGTGTGGTTCCTTTTCATCCAGATGCTGGTAGGGAGAGATTGACTCTGGTGTTGTATATCTGACGAAAAGTCAGTGTGTAGGGTGACTCCTACTATTTCTGTATCTCACGTTTCAGAAGTGAGTAGACTCTGTCATTATTCATTTCTAGAGCGAGGACATATGGGCCGGCCGGTTATAGAAATTTGAGTAGATCTAGTCGTTTGAACGAAACTAACTTATCCCTCCATCTTTCACATTTCAGTAGCGTGAGTAGACCACGGCGGGTATTTATTTTATGTTTCATGTGTTCTGGTAAAACATTGCTAGCAAAAGAAACGCAGAAAGGGTGAACGTGAGATGTCATTAGTAAATCCGTTCCCGTGTTAAAGGGGATCCTGTTGTACTTGGAAGTGAGATGCGTGGTGAAGGATCGCCAGTAATTAAAAAATATATATATGTTTCATGTGGCACACACCTCCTCACATCTGTTACACTGTATGATATCCAACCAATCTCAACTGATTGGATATTATTGTGTCATTCGATTTAACAAGGAAGTTAAATTGCCAAACAGACCTTGTTCCAGGTTGATAATTTGGATAACCCCTAAATGAATTTGTTCCAACCACATTTTAAACTTTCCCACATGAACCTAGATACATCGATGCTTTCAGGTTAAATTCAAGTTTAATTCCCAAATAGCCTTTACAGGTATGATTAATCAATAACATTGATTAGTCAATTAAAATTGCTTTTGCAAGTTCATTAATAGCCCAACTCCCATATTACTGATCCAGTATTGAAGATTCATTGACGTCTATAAAGAAATAAATAAAACATTTGCAGCTTCCAACGACTCAAAACCCAAACTTTACATAAATTGAAATAACTGATAATAATAATAATGAGCACGCTATCAGATGGGTTCCCCCACTAATAAGTGAACCCTCACCCACGGAGAGATTGATCGCTGACCTCAGCAGCGATGCAAATCCTAACTATGCTGAGGGGCTGAAAATGTTAGATTTCAATGCCATAAGTGAAAAAACTGCAGAAATTGCGACCGACGCCCTCCCCACTAGGCCAGCCGGCACAGGCCTTGTAAATGTTCTCTCCAGTTTAGCCCTGAACTATGCCCACCAGCAGAGATGGACAATGGTCCAGTACCTCAATGACCAGCAGAAGCACGAGCAGGCAACTGTTGAGATGAAGGGACAGGTGGAGAGAACAGGAAGTTAATGATAAAAGCCGACAAAGACAAGATACGGCCAGCCGAGGACCTGCGTTTGAGGACAGAACAATTTAACAAGTCCGTCTTCTATAGGAACAACTCGATTTAGCCAAAAATAAATATGACGAAGTTCACGCAAAATGAGATGAATCTGACGAGCTAGCTAAAAACAAGGGCGAGCAACTTGAAGCCCTGAAAGCAGTTTTGAGTGACCACTCAAAGCAATAATGTTCTATTCCAAAAGCTGCAGACCAAAGACGATCAGTTATTAATGAACACAATGACCAAGTTGGATGACAAAACAGCAGCTCATTGAAGTCGTTGATCAAATGAACAATGAGAGAACCCAGGTGAGAAAGTTGGAAAAAGTGACCTCTAAGCAAGCGAAGGACATCTCATCACTGAATCTTTTGCTCCGCACTCGAGACCTCTGCCTGCAAGCCATGAGAGATAAGTATGAGGCTGAAGGGAGCAAGTGTGACACTCACATGTCTATTATAAATACCCTAAGCTCCCAAGTGGACTCTGCGATACTGCAGAATACCACCCCATTTGGAGGAACTCCAGAACAGTCACGCACTATTGTGGGACTACCCATCCAAGCAACCTAGCTTGCAACCGGAGCTCAAGGAACAAAGGAATGTAGACGACAGGAGGTTTTAGACTTCACCTCTCTTAGGGGTCCCTCAGTCTTTCCCTTTTTGCCATTCGGCCCATAGAAACATGGCGCGTCCTCGCCAACAAAACCAAAGCTTGGCTTTTCCTCTTGGCCTTTCGGCCCAAAATTCCCCACAGGAGGGAGCAGACGCTCCCCGTACACCTGGCGCGGAAAAGCCTTGACAAAATCGTTTAAAACTTCCCCACCTTTGACCCCGTTCTAGGTAAGACAAACGACACTGAGACATTCTTAGCAGACATAGAGGATGCCTTGGATGGATACCCCAACACTATGAATACTGACAGGCTTTACCTGTTGAATCGAACGTCCTACAGACACGTAACAAGGTTCATCCATCTACAAAAGCAAGACCTACTACACTAAAATTGCCAATAGAATTCAGTGGTTCTGTGACTCGCAAACACGACAGCTCGCTGGCCAACAATGTCAAATAATTTGGGAATGAACACCCACAAGCCTTCGAAAGTGAGCCAGGCTAAGACCCTGGACATCTTGGTTTTCAAGCTTAGGAGGGAGCAATCACTCCAGTTGGAGTGTGCGGCATCAGGGACAGGAGCAGCAAAAGATAACGCACACGTAACCACCACACCGATAACCACCACAGTCACGGTAGCTATAAAGAACGTCCCCAACAAAACAGGTCCCGCATAGATCGATCTGGCCGCTACATTCCTGGACCTAACCCTCACAAAGGGTCAGGGCACAAGGGTAACAAGCATAAGAAGAGCAACAAAGGGTTCAATGACGATAAAAACGTAAACTGAAACTCTCTAGAAGCTCTGACAAGAGTTGTACTGCAGCGGAAGAAATTTGAGAAAGAGGACAAGGATAAAGATACCATGACTAGGCGTACAATTGCCAGAGAACGAGTCCGCCGAAATTAACTCTATTCGCGAGGATCTAGACACCAGACCATGTGTTTTGTCTACATACTCTGATACAGATGTGGAGAGGCACAAGGTAAGCAGCGTTGCAACAGCGGATTCCTCTCCCATTCCGATAGAGGACCCACTGGGTCACGAAATGGGTTATCTGTCTTGAAAAATGTTCTTCCAACTCTATCCACTGTGTTGGGGATATGACGAGAAAAAAGAACTCGAACCATACCTCCACGTACCTCAACATACCTCAACTTGGTCTTAGAGGACTGTTTGACCTGTGATGCACTGATAGATTCAGGTTAGACTATTTCCCTCAAGTCTCAAAATTTGCTGGATGAACTTAAAAGGGCACTGGATCCAGGAAAACGATGGTTAGGACCAAACACTACACTTCAAGGTTTCACTCAGGCTACCTCACCTCTAACCAAGCATCTCCTACTAATACTGAACTTCAAAGGCGTGTCACTTATCCACCCTGTGCACGTGACTAGCATTGACACAGAGCATATGCTGATTGGGATAGATTTAATTGACCGTATGGTACCACTAATGGATTGGAAAACCAACCAAGTCTGGTCAAAAATAACTATGCCAACTCCGTTGACTCCACCGCCTTCATCGAAGGCTACCTGTAGTACATTATGCAACGACGAGGGTTTTGCGTCATCAACTGACGTACCCCCGGTGAACTTGGTCATGAGTCTGCCATTTGTGGCAAATGACAGGGTGACAAGTTCAACTCAGAAATTAACCAAACATGAGGTTCTCCTGTGTGGCTTGGGTGAATCACCAACAGACATTTACCGCCCTCCACTGATAGATGGCTTGTGCCTAAACTGCACTATGGTGGAGGATGCCATACTGGCAACCTGGTCCGAAAAATCTGCAATCAGTTTGGAAATGTTCAATAACATTTAGAAAGCGGCTAACTGCCACCCCCTTGTTCCAAAAAAAATCAGATGGAATGACTCCCCAGATGACACTGACTGCTGTAGGGGTGTCTGCGCTATCACTTCGCATTGGAACCAAGGAATCATCTCACTACCTACTACTTGTCACAAACCATCCGAGCAGACTATTCCTGAAGCTTGCAAAGTGCTAACTTAGTCCGCCGTAGTGATACCGGCAAGAACCAGAAAGGTTTCTGTAAGACTGAACCTGGCGCCCAGCTACCAGATGGAAGGCACCACTGCGTTCTTCCAACCATCTCCGCGACTATTCGACTTGGGGCTAACTATCAATGGTAACCCACTGTTGGAGCTAAACGCTAGATCCACTTACCTCTTGGTGCAGAATCTGACTCAATCAGATATTTAAATTCCTCGGCACACTCAGCTAGGAACATTGATTGATTAATCCTTCCTTGATTTTGAACTTGTTGTTCCCATGATTGGGCCTCTTCCTTCCTCTCTAGACCTATTTGGTGAGGGAGGGACGCTTTTTAGTTGTCCGTCAAAGGTAGACGCACTTGTCAATTACACTGAACGACATCAGTTGCAGGAATTGTTTTTAACAAACACAGAGTGATCTGGTCGACAGACTCGCTGGATTGCGGTGTTACGGATATTCATGTGGTGGGTATTCCTACGCCACCAGGAGTGTCAGTGTCTGATTTAAAAAATGCTTTACAGCGAAAGCTCCACAAACGATTATGTTAGATCACCACCAAGCCACAGAATAAACACAGCCATTTTTCCAGCCAAAGAGAGGAGTCACAAAAAGCACAAATAGAGATATAATTAATCACTAACCTTTGTTGATCTTCATCAGATGACACTCATAGGACTTCATGTTACACAATACATGTATGTTTTGTTTGGTAAAGTGCATATTTTATAAAAAAATCTCAATTTACATTGGCGCGTAATGTTCAGTAGTTCTAAAACATGCGATGATTTAGCTTAGAGCCCCATCAAATTACAGAAATACTCATAATAAACATTGATAAAGATACAACTATTATACATGGAATTAGAGATATACTTCTCCTTAATGCAACCGCTGTGTCAGATTTTTTTTAAACTTTACGGAAAAAGCAAACCATGTGTGCAGGTCCAGCAGAACGTCGGATGAAAAGTTCAAAAAGTTATATAACAGTCTGTAGAAACCTGTCAAACTAATTATAGAATCTATCTTTAGGATGTTTTTAACATAAATGTTAAATAATGCTCCAACCAGAGAATTCCTATGTCTGAAGAAAAGCAATGGAACTAGAGCTAACTCTCTCATGACCGCACGTCATGAGACCAAGGCACTCTGCCAGAACACTGACTCAAACAGGTCTCATGAGCCCCTCCTTTATAGTAGAATCCTCAAACAAGTTTCTAAAGACGGTTAACATCTAGTGGAAGCCTTAGGAAGTGAAAAATGACCCCATGGACACTGTGTATTCGATAGGCCAAGCAAAACCTACAAGCCTCAGATTTCCCACTTCCCTGTCGGATTTGTCTCAGGTTATCGCCTGCCATATGAGTTCTGTTAAACTCATAGACATCATTCAAACAGTTTTAGAAACTTCAGAGTGTTTTCTATCCAATACTACTAATAATATTTAAATATTAGCATCTGCGACAGAGTAGCAGGCAGTTTACTCTGGGCACCTTATTCATCCAAGCTACTCAATACTGCCCCCCTGTCACCAAGAAGTTCAGGTACATTCTCTGTAACCTGTGAAAACTCACTAAAAACCAAATGAAAAGATACCACACAACACATCAAACACGTTATTAACACCACTAACAAATATTCATAACAATTGGGTTATGTGTTTGAGCGTTCTGGTGTGTGTATGGTAAAATATAGGACAAAAGCAAACAAATGCCCAGGCCTTACTTAACTGGGGCTCCCTTTACGGCCAGATCTGGGTACCTTTATACTTAATAGAACTGCAGAATTTCACTAACTGCTCTCCCAAGGCAACAGCCTCAGGAAACATTTCAAATGGAGCGATAGGGACACCCCATCCTCTCCTAAAGGAGAAAATAACCCTCTGCTTAAATCTTAATCAGTCCAAACAATTCCAAATGTGAAATCTTACTTTCCATTTTATTTTCCAATTAACTTCCCATTTAATTTCTTTCCCACTTTCTTTGTTATTTCCACTAGTCTACATATATGTTTGCTTTAACTCAGAAGCACTCACCATCACCCAATACATTTCTCTTCCACTCAAATCCTTGTTTACCTCTACAATCTTTTTGTGTAATGTTACTTTACCAGGTGAACAAAATTGTTTAAATTAGAGACAAAACAAAACATGATAACTTAAGTTAACCTCTAGCGACGAGCAATCCCGTATCCGGGAGCGTAATCATAGCCTCAAGCTCATTACCATAACGCAACGTTTCCTATTCATGAAAATCGCAAATGAAATGAAATAAATATATTGAAACACAAGCTTAGCCTTTTGTTAACAACACTGTCATCTCAGATTTTCAAAATATGCTTTTCAACCAAAGCTACACAAGCATTTGTGTAAGAGTATTGATAGCCTAGCATAGCATTAAGCCTAGCATTCAACATTTTCACAAAAACAAGAAAAGCATTCAAATAAAATCATTTACCTTTGGAGAACTTCGGATGTTTTCAATGACGAGACACTTAGTTAGATAGCAAATGTTCATTTTTTCCCAAAAGATGATTTGTGTAGACGAAATAGCTCCGTTTTGTGTTTAGCTATCATGTTTAGCTAAGAAAAAGACCGGAAAATGCAGTCACTTACAACGCCAAACTTTTTTCCAAATTAGCTCCATAATATTGACAGAAACATGGCAAACGTTGTTTAGAATCAATCCTCAAGGTGTTTTTCACATATCTATTCAATAATCTATCAGTGGTGGCAGTTGGCTTCTCATCAGAAGCAAACAGAAAAATACTGCAGCTGGAGATTACGCAATAATTGCGACGGAGGACACCAAGCGTCCACCTGGTAGATGTAGTCTATTATGGTCAATCTTCCAATGATATGCCTACAAATACGTCACAATGCTGTCGACACCTTGGGGAAGCGACAGAAAGCCTAAGCTCATTCGTGGCCCATTCACAGCCATATAAGGAGTCATTGGCATGAGGCGGTTTTAAAAAATGCGGCACTTCCTGATTGGATTTTTATCTGGGTTTTTTCTGTAACATCAGTTCTGTGGCACTCACAGACAATATCTTTGCAGTTTTGGAAACGTCAGAGTGTTTTCTTTCCAAAGCTGTCAATTATATGCATAGTCGAGTATCTTTTCGTGACAAAATATATTGTTTAGAACGGGAACCTTTTTCATCCAAAAATTAAAATAGCGCCCCCTATATCCAAGAAGTTAACAGGGAGGTCACTGTCCTCCCTCCACTCTTTAATAATTTGTGTTACATTTTTGGATGTTTTTATTTTCTGAGTTTTAATTGAACATGTTCATTAATTTAAGAAGAAATGTACTGAAAAAAACCCTAATGTAAACCTGTTAAACAAAATGTATGATATTTTATAAATGTTTTTAAATAATGAGTCTGAGTTGGAGGGAGAGAAAGGGGGAGAGAAACACTCATTTAATGGGGTTGAATAACCTCTGACCTCTGTTCTGACTTTCTGGTGGGGCCTGATCACCCTCACTAGAGAGCTTGGAGACATTGGGTGAGATGTGAAATGTAATATGTAAACACTAATGATTAGGCAGAAGTTTAAAATGTATTACTAGTCCCCAGTCCCCTGTCTCTAGTCTATTTTACTATTACCTTATGGGATACAATTATTTATTTATGGAGTTTTAAGGGTAGTATTTCTAATTCGATGTGTTATTTTGATGATTTTGATTTAACCAGCAGTGTTGTTTTTTGTTACATATTAATCACGATACGAGTCATGTGTCAAAATGGGGGATTACCCTGAGGCTCTTTGGTTAAATATGCAGATTGATTTTGTTCACATGCCTGCCTGTAAAAGGTAGAAGTGAATCATAGGATATATGCAGAAGTGTATGGCTGTTCTTTTGTTTGGTTTGTTCAGTTTCTCTCTTGCTTTAATATAAATCTCACCAGATTGGCTGTGCTGGATGGTCGAGATTTCTCCCTAAGAATTAGCCGTCTAACTCACTAACCTTGTAACTCTGCAGTGAGGTCGTCGATATGATCGGGGAGTATAAGCCAATAACTATGTGTTGTTATTCCCTTTGACATGTGTCTTAGAAATGTGTATTAAGAATGTTGGTAGAAGTAATAATTTGTCATACAGTAAATAATTTGTCTGGACTTCTTGAATCAGAAATGCCTTAAACTAAACTGTTGTTCTGATATGTCCTCTCTCGAGGTTATGGCGAAGGTGACCACACACCGGAACAGTGTGAATCTAAAACCCTCTACCTGGCTGAAGTAATGGGTTAAAATGGCATTCAGTATGGTCCTTCACCACTTCTACTGTGAGACCTGAGTCCGAGCCAGCATCTGTACACAGCATCCAGTCGGAGATATCAACTGCCTGTTCTCTCACCTTTACTTTTGGGAGTCCACATGGATTGAGCATGGAGAGAGATCTGTTCCAAATTTCTCTCATGTTGCTGGTATACTGGTTGGCAAATGGACATAATGGACTGTAATGGACAGTGACGGCTCAAGTAAGAGACATTATCAAGGGCCATCCACTTTGAACATGTGTGCCATTGGGAAGACAAACTGTGAAGCTATCTGAAGAAGAAAATGAAGAGACGCCAGAAGATTGAGTGCTGGGGAGGGGGTTGGTTAACTGTGCCTGTAATTGATTTGGACTTCTCCAAAATTGTTTATTTGGGGTATCAAGTTCATTGTGGAGGTCTACACACTGCAGAATGTATTGCAATTTGGACAAAGAATGCATTAAGATACCGATCTGTAATTATAACCGTGATGAGAAAGTTAATGCTAGAATTCTGGATAATTATACTGTATGTTAATGTAAATGTACATTCTGCTAGTGCCAATGGGTGCTAAATTGAGGGTTTTTAACTTTGAGTGATAGAACCAATGTGAATCATTGTCATTCAAAATGTCATTCTAAATTAAATTCCAAGACCTATTCCCTATTCCTGACTACATCTCTGATGATGAGCACCCCAATCCCGAGCATAGGGGCCCAGATGTGGAGCTCATGTTCCACACTGTGTGTACAAAGTGCCCAAAGAGGGGTCTCTGTCACTGGTGTAGGAAGGGTTCTAAAAGATATGGACATTTCCACCAGGCTGACCCCTACCACTGCGCTCGTTGTACGCGGGATGATTGTCCCATATGCTGTAATGAAACTTGTGTGTGATGTTAATTTTATGTTTTTTTATTATTTTCCAGATTGATTCCGTTTGATAAATAAGGTATTAAACTCAACAACTCAGAGGAAGGTTATTTACCATAGATGAAATGTCAGGCACCAGAAGGATGTATTTTGGTTGTTTAAATGTAAGCTTAATGTGTTATTCAATGGGCTATAGTAGTAAAGGCCAAATTCGAACATCTTAAAACCTTTTCTCGTGTTAGCCTAGTACCCCCTGTCGTGGAAATTCTAACCAATAAGGAAAGACTTTGTTAATTCTTCAAACATTTATACTTTAATATCGATTAATTGTTGCAATAATGGAGCTGGTAAGTGATTTGTTGAGATCCCAATGATACAGAAAATATTGAAGTGTTATATAGTAGACCTAAAAATGCTCAGTTCCACCCCTCAGTTCCACCCCTCGGGACATCATAAGTCACCTTGATTCCTTCTTGTGGTTACGTGTATTGGGTGTCTGAGGTCATAGTGCACGAACAACACATTTAACCTCTTCTTTTTGTTGAAACAAAACTACTTCCACACTTAGTCACTTACAGTCCAGTGGCACTTGTGGGGGTCGTAGAGCAAAATGGAGAACATCATTGTGTTCGTGAGTATCTCCCCTTTCCATAGAGTCTCCCCTTCCCCTTTTGTAAGCCAAACATACGATTTTCGGGATGTCACGCCCTGGTCAAAGTATTTTGTGTTTATCTTTATGTATTTGGTCAGGCCAGGGTGTGGCATGGGGTTTTTGTAATTGTGGTGTGTTTGTCTTGGGGTTTTGGTGGTGGTATTGGGATTGTAGCTTAGTGGGTTGTCAGCAAGGTCTATGGCTGTCTGGAGTGGTTCTCAATCAGAGGCAGGTGCTTATCGTTGTCTCTGATTGGGAACCATATTTAGGCAGCCATATTCTTTGAGTTTGTCGTGGGTGATTGTCCTTAGTGTCCTATGTGTACTCGTTGTTAGTTTGCACCAGATAGGCTGTTTCGGTTTCGTTTATTGTTTTTTGTAAGTTCGTGTTTCTTTGTTATATATTAAACATGGATCGCAATCGACACGCTGCAGTTTGGTCCGACTCTCCTTCATCACCACTAGAAAACCGTTACAGAATCACCCACCACCAACGGACCAAGCGGCGTGTCAACAGGCAGGAGCAGCCGAAAAAGGAGATGCTCACCAAGGATTTCTGGTCATGGGAGGAGATCTTCGACGGGAGAGGACCCTGGGCTAAACCAGGGGAGTGTAGCCGCCCAAAGGAGCAACAGGAGAAGAGGCAGCAGCAGCAGGAGCAGCAGCAGCTACAGTGGGAGAGGTTGCACCACCTGGAGTTATGGACATGGAGGAGGAATTGGACGGTAAAGGACCCTGGAATGAGCCTGGAGATTATTGTCGCCCCAAAGCCGAGCTGGAGGCAGCAAAAGCAGAGAGGCGGCATTATGAGGAGCTAGCACGGCAGAGCGGATGGAAGCCCGAGAGTCAGCCCCAAAAATTTCTTGGGGGGCTTACAGGGAGTATGGCTATGCCAGGTAGGAGACCTGCGCAAACTCCCTGTGCTTACCGGGGGCTGGAGAGACCGGGCAGGCACCGTGTTATGCTGTGGAGCGCACGGTGTCTCCAGTGCGGGTGCACAGCCCGGTTCGGTATATTCCAGCTCCTCGTATCGGCCGGGCTAGAGTGGGCATCGAGCCAGGTAAGGTTGGGCAGGCTCGGTGCTCAAGAGCTCCAGTGCGCCTGCACGGTCCGGTCATCCAGTACCACCTCCACACCCCAGCCCTCCGGTAGCAGCTCCCCGCACCAGGCTTCCTGTGCGTGTCCTCGATCCAGTACCACCAGTTCCAGCACCACGCACCAGGCCTTCAGTGTGCCTCGCCTGTTCAGCGCAGCCAGCGCTTTTCTCCTCTCCTGCGCTGCTGGAGTCTCCCGCCTGTTTAACGCAGCCAGAGCCTTCCTCCTCTACAGCGCTGCCGGAGCCTCCCGCCTGTTCAGCGCAGCCAGAGCCTTTCTCCTCTACAGCGCTGCCGGAGCCTCCCGCCTGTTTAGCGCAGCTAGAGCCTTTCTCCTCTCCTGCGCTGCCGGAGTCTCACGCCTATCTAGCGCTGTTAGAGCTTTCCTCATCTCCAGCGCTGCCGGAGTCTTCCGCCTGTTTAGCGCAGCCAGAGCCTTCCTCCGACACAGCGCTGCAGGAGTCTCCCGCCTGTTCAGCGCAGCCAGAGCTGCCAGTCTGCATGAAGCAGCCAGAGCTGTCAGTCTGCATGGAGCAGTCAGAGCTGTCAGTCTGCATGGAGCAGTCAGAGCTGTCAGTCTGCATGGAGCAGCCAGAGCTGTCAGTCTACATGAAGCAGCCCGAGCTGCCAGTCTGCATGAAGCAGCCAGTCTACATGGAGCAGCCAGAGCTGTCAGTCTACATGAAGCAGCCCGAGCTGCCAGTCTGCATGAAGCAGCCAGTCTACATGGAGCAGCCAGAGCTGTCAGTCCGCATGGAGCAGCCAGAGCTGTCAGTCCGCATGAAGCAGCCAGAGCTGTCAGTCTGCATGGAGCAGCCAGAGCTGTCAGTCCGCATGGAGCAGCCAGAGCTGTCAGTCTACATGAAGCAGCCCGAGCTGCCAGTCTGCATGAAGCAGCCAGTCTACATAGAGCAGCCAGAGCTGCCAGTCTGCATGAAGCAGCCAGAGCTGTCAGTCTGCATGGAGCAGTCAGAGCTGTCAGTCTGCATGGAGGAGCCAGAGCTGTCAGTCTACATGAAGCAGCCCGAGCTGCCAGTCTGCATGAAGCAGTCAGTCTACATGGAGCAGCCAGAGCTGTCAGTCCGCATGGAGCAGCCAGAGCTGTCAGTCTACATGAAGCAGCCCGAGCTGTCAGTCTGCATGAAGCAGCCAGTCTACATGGAGCAGCCAGAGCTGTCAGTCTGCATGAAGCAGCCAGAGCTGTCAGTCTGCATGGAGCAGCCAGTCTGCATGGAGCAGCCAGTCTGCACGGAGCTGTCAGTCTGCACGGAGCTGTCAGTCTGCACGGAGCTGTCAGTCTGTAAGGAGCTGCCAGTCTGCAAGGAGCTGCCAGTCTGCAAGGAGCTGCCAGTCAGCACGGAGCCGCCAGAGCGGTCAGTCTGTAAGAAGCCGCCAGAGCTGTCAGCCTATATGGAGCAGCTAGTGCCGCCAGTCTGCCCAGCGCCGCCAGTGCCCCCAGTCTGCCCAGCATCGCCAGTCTGCCCAGCGCCATCAGTCTGCCCAGCATCGCCAGTCTGCCCAGCATCGCCAGTCTGCCCAGCATCGCCAGTCTGCCCAGCATCGCCAGTCTGCCCAGCACCGCCAGTCTGCCCAGCGTCGTCAGTCTGCCCAGCGTCGTCAGTCTGCCCAGCACCGCCAGTCTGCCCAGCATCGCCAGTCTGCCAGACTCTTCCAGATCTGCCAGTCAGCCAGACTCTTCCAGATCTGCCAGTCAACCAGACTCTTCCAGATCTGCCAGTCAACCAGACTCTTCCAGATCTGCCAGTCAACCAGACTCTTCCAGATCTGCCAGTCAACCAGACTCTTCCAGATCTGCCAGTCAACCAGACTCTTCCAGATCTGCCAGTCAACCAGACTCTTCCAGATCTGCCAGTCAGCCAGGATCTGCCAGTCAGCCAGGATCTGCTGAAACCACCAGCCAGCCAGGAGCTGGTAGATCTATCTACCTGCCTGAGCTTCCTCTCACTCCTGAGCTTCCTCTCACTCCTGAGCTCCACTCCTGAGCTTCCTCTCACTCCTGAGCTTCCTCTCACTCCTGAGCTTTCTCTCACTCCTGAGCTTTCTCTCACTCCTGAGCTTTCTCTCACTCCTGAGCTTTCTCTCACTCCTGAGCTTTCTCTCACTCCCGAGCTTTCTCTCACTCCCGAGCTTCCCTCAGTCCCGAGCTGCCTCGGTCCCGAGCTGTCCTTCAGTCCCGATCTGTTCCTCAGTCCAGTGGGGTTCTGGGTGAGGACTACTAGGCCATGGTCGGCGGCGAGGGTGGACTATCCAGGGACGAAGGGAGAGGGGACTAAGACATTAAAGGAGTGGGGTCCACGCCCCGCGCCGGAGCCGCCACCATGGACAGACGCCCACCCGGACCCTCCCTATTGTTTTGAGGTGCGTTCGGGAGTCCGCACCTTAGGGGGTTCTGTCACGCCCTGGTCAAAGTATTTTGTGTTTATCTTTATGTATTTGGTCAGGCCAGGGTGTGGCATGGGGTTTTTGTAATTGTGGTGTGTTTGTCTTGGGGTTTTGGTGGTGGTATTGGGATTGTAGCTTAGTGGGTTGTCTAGCAAGGTCTATGGCTGTCTGGAGTGGTTCTCAATCAGAGGCAGGTGCTTATCGTTGTCTCTGATTGGGAACCATATTTAGGCAGCCATATTCTTTGAGTTTGTCGTGGGTGATTGTCCTTAGTGTCCTATGTGTACTCGTTGTTAGTTTGCACCAGATAGGCTGTTTCGGTTTCGTTTATTGTTTTTTGTAAGTTCGTGTTTCTTTGTTATATATTAAACATGGATCGCAATCGACACGCTGCAGTTTGGTCCGACTCTCCTTCATCACCACTAGAAAACCGTTACACGGGATGTCTCATGGTCTGACAAACACAGCTGTAGCTCGGCCATAGGTGAATACAGTGGATTGAGACACAGCCCATGCAACAAATTAAATCTCTAGCTTAAATTGATGGATTTTTATGTGGATTTTTAAAATTATGTTACTTAGATTGACACATGGGTGCATCAACAGACTCTTAAGGATTGTTAACAAGGCAGGTCCTACAGGCCCTTGCATTGTCGTACCTAGACTACTGTTGAGTAGTGTGGTCAGGTGCCACAAATTACAACTGACTCAGAACAGGGCAGCACGGTTGACCCTTAAAAGTACACAGCGAGCTAACGTACACAGCGGGCTCAAAGTGGAAGAGCGATTGACTTCATCAATACTTGTTTGTGTAAGAAGACTTGACAAGCTGAATGTACCAAATTGTCTGTTTAAACTACTAGTACACATATTGGACACCCATGCATACCCCACAAAACATGCCACCAGAGGTCTCTTCACAGTCCCCAAGTCCAGAACAGACTATGAGAGGCACACAGTACTACAGAGAGCCATGACTACATGGAACTCAGTTCCACATCAGGTAACTGCCACCGGAGAGCTCTTCACAGTCCCCAAGTCCAGAATACACTACGAGAGGCACACAGTACTACAGAGAGCCATGACTACATGGAACTCAGTTCCACATCAGGTAACTGCCACCGGAGAGCTCTTCACAGTCCCCAAGTCCAGAACAGACTATGAGAGGCACACAGTACTACAGTGAGCCATGACTACATGGAACTCAGTTCCACATCAGGTAACTGCCACCGGAGGTCTCTTCACAGTCCCCATCAGGATGCAGCAGTAGAATCAGATAAAACAGGTAAGAATACACCTTATGGATCAGTGGGGACTGTGACACACACAAAGTTACAGACACACCATACAAGCACTAGCACATGCACTCTACACACACATTATAAAATTGTTGTATGGTGTTATTATACATGTTGTATTGTATGAAGTGGTGTAATAAGTGGTGTAATAATGTTATAGGATGTACTGTTTTATCTTTTGTTTTATATATAATGTAAGTGCTTTAATGTGTTTGGACCACAGGAAGGGGGGTCAATATACACTGCCAATGTGGCATATCATACACTACATTGTAGCATATTCCATTTTGAATCTCTGAGTCTGTACCTTTATCCAATGTACAAAAGACTATTTCAAATTTTGGAGAAAAAGACTGAAAAGAGACGGTGAGTCACAAATAGGATAGAATTACAGGCAGAATCATAATCTCTCTCTGTCTTTCACTCAATCTTACACACACACACACACACATACACACACTTTCTCTCCCTTCCTCTCTTTCTTTTTCTCAGCCAAACACATACTCTCTAATAATCACCTGTTAGGGGTTTCCATAGTACATGTTGTGTTACAGTAACTGCACGTCTTCCATTACACACACACACACACACACACACACACACACACACACACACACACACACATACAGTATAATCATGTGGTACACCAGGAAGAGTAGATGCTGCATGTGCAATAGCTAATGGGAATCCTAATAAACTAAACTAAATCATGATGCTATACCGCACTTTCATTCAATCAGTCAATCAAACCCCATTATACACGCAAACATGTAACAGGTTAAAGGAAATATTCATAGCCTGTTATACATTAAAAAGTATTAGTAAGTTCATAGTATGTGAGGATCTTAAAACATCTAAGGTTAAAAAGATGCATTCAGTATTAGTTGATAGAGATTGATACCATTCATATAATTGTGTTAAAGTTAAAATCTGTCAAAGGGTACGAACGTTATATTGATTACTTTATTTTGTGGTGCCTAAAAGTGTTCATCTGTCATCTACGAAATGCTCTTAATCTATGAGCCGGAGATCGATTGCTCTGGTCTCCACCCATATTCCTGGGGAAAATCGCGGTCTTTTCTCATTACACTAAACGTTGAATTGAGAATACAACACCGTATCACTCTCGTGATTATTTCTCCCCTGTTTTCAGGTACTTTATTGATGATAAAAATAGTAATTTAAATGTTATAACTCACTAACATGTCAAGAGTGTTTAAGGTGTGTCTTAGTAACGTCTTGAGGAAGTTAGAGTTAAGTTTGAAGAGAGTAATATTAGCCCTGCTCGGTTGAAGTGAAGAATATCATCGTACTGAGAGTAGCTGCCATTTTATGTCGATTGTGAATGAACATGTACGTTGTTAATAAGATATTTTGCTGTGTTAGTTGTATAATGGGTTTTCTGTTGTTTTGTAATGTGTTACTTTTGTGAAATGTTTACACTAAACGTTGAATTGAGAATACAACACCGTATCACTCTCGTGATTATTTCTCCCCTGTTCTCAGGGGCGTAACAAACACACATACATATACAGTATCATCATAAAGCTATACAGCACTTGCATTCAATCAATCATCAAACAAAATAATTGATAATGCCCTTAGTGGCCAGACTGTTTTTCAGTTAATTGTGTGTATACTATATACTGTATGTTTTTCAGAGTGATGGATAATCAGACAGGATAAAGCACACAAAAATATGTTCATAAATATGTTCATAGATGACCAGCAGGGTGAGAGTATACCCTAAAGCCTCTATATTGTCACGCCTGCTCCCGCTCTCCCTCTCTGGCGCTCGAGGGCACCAGGCTGCCCTTCATTACGCACACCTGTCACCATCATTACGTGCAGCAGCGCTTATTGGAATCACCTGGACTCCTTCCCTATGTCTGCATTAATGTCTTTATGTGTTCATGTCCAGATGCTGTCCTGTTCCATGTCCGTATTTCATTAAATGTTCACTCCCTGTACTTGCTTCCCATCTCTACCAGAGTCGATCCTGACATGTATGGTACACACACTTCAAGACACATGGTGAGATGCACAATGATCCACTCAACTCTCGTTTTCTTGCCTGACAGACAGCTACAAAGTTAGATAATGTTATCTGATTAGTTATAAAGCTCGGACAGTTTACAAATGATTAGCACTGGTAGAAACAGGACAAAACAAGCAACTTGTTAGCTGGCTATCTAAACAAAAAATGTAATAAAATTTGAGCTCCATGGCGCAGGCACAATAACATGTCAGTTAAGCAAGCTGTCAGATAATAGGGAAATGAGGCAAAGTATAGCCCATGCATATCTGTAACTAGCAAACATAACAAACCTAAGTCCAACAGATAAACATCAATTACTCAAATCTCTATTTTGTGGCTAGTTAGCTGGTTGTCTGTATGGCTAACATTAGGTAGTGAAAGAAACTTGATGTTTCGCGAATGCAGCTCACATTTACAGCCACACCACTTCTCTAGCTAGCCTGACAGACAAGCCAAGCTAGTAAGTTAGCTAGCTATAGCATGCATCCTGGGTCATTTTGATATGAATTACTTCGATAGAAACAAGACAAAACAACTAACTAGTTGGCTTACTAAACAGGGCCCACGGCTAAACACTGATCCACCACTGATGTGCTTGCCTGTATCAACCCGGTGATCATGACAGGACTGGCTAATCTAAGAGCATAATGGCGCTGGAGTGGGGGACGGACGTTTTACGGGCTCCTAACCAACTGTGCTATTTTGTGTGTTTACTCACCTCGAACTGGACGAAGATTCTCTCTTTAATGAGTCTGACATGAAGGATATGCTGCTTCTCTGAGACCAGGCCCAAATCCCTGTCATTCGCGTGAAGAAAATACATAAAGTGGACGGAGATCGGGGTGCCTTGTTAGGATTCGTCATGAGTGGGTAACCCTCCTCTACCATGCGTTCTATTGGCCAACGTGCAATCACTAGACAATAAACTAGATGATCTCCGTTCGAGACTATCCTACCAACGGGACATTAAAAACTGTAATATCTTCTGTTACAACGAAAAGTGGCTGAATGACGACACGGATAATATACATTTGGCTGGGTTTTCCAAGCATCGTCAAGACAGAACAGCTACATCTGGTAAGACGAGGGGTGGGGGTGTGTATCCATTTGTCAATAAAAGCTGGTGCGCAATGTCTAATAAGGAAGTACCTGATGATAAACTGTAGACTACAATCTCTACCAAGAGAGTTTTCATACACATTTTTGTAGCCATCTATTTACCACCACAAACAGATGCTGGCACAAAGACCACACTCATTGAGCTGTACAAGGCCTTAAGCAAACAAGAAAATGCTCACCCAGAAGCGGTGCTCCTAGTGGCAAGGGAATTTAATGCAGGAAAACTTAAATCTGTTTTACCTCATTTCTACCAGCATGTCACATGTGCAACCAGAGGGGAAAAAAACTAGACCAGCTTTACTCCACACACAGAGACGCATAGAAAGCTATCCCTCGCTCTCCATTTGGCAAATCTGACCATAATTCTATCCTCTTGATTCCTGCTTACATGAAATAACTAAAGCAGAAAGTACCAGTGACTCGCTCAATACGGAAGTGGTCAGATGACGAGGATCGTCCAAAACAAATTGCAAATGGTATATATCTAACAGACTGTGTAATAAACCAAAAATCCTATAGATGGAGCTTCAACTGTCAGAAATCATATGCCAAAAGGACAGCAAGTCTCAAGGGTGAAATGATGAATTTAAAAAACATCGTAGAAAGTTTCTAGATTTTAAAAAAAGTATCCATTATGGATATAGGTTTGTCTTTTTTTATGCGGTTTTGTCCATAAGGCTTATGTTTTACAAGCAAAAACTAAAGGAGGTACCAGTGACTCGCTCAGTACAAAAGTTGTCAGATGACGAGGATGCTACGCTACAGGACTGTTTTGATAGCACAGACTGAAATATGTTCCGTGATTCATCCAATGGCATATACCACCTCAGTCATCGGCTTCATCAATAAGTGCATCGACGGCGGTGTCCCCACAGTGACCGTATGTCACAGTGACCCATGGAATACAGGCAACATCCGCACCGAGCTAAAGACTAGAGCTGATGCTTTCAAGGTGGAGGACACTAATCTGGACGCTTATGAGAAATCCCACTATGTCCTCAGACAAACCATCAAATAGCCAAAGCGTCAATACAGGAATAACATTGAATCCTGCTACACCGGCTCTGACGCTCGTCAGATGTGGCGGGGCTTGAAGAATATTACTGATTACAAAGGGAAACCCAGACACGAGCTGCCCAGTGACATGAGCCTACCAGATGAGATAAATGTATTTTATGCACGCTTCGAGGCAAGCAACACTGAAGCATGCATAGGAGCACCAGCTGTTCCAGACGACTGTGTGTTAACGCTCTCCGTAGCCAATGTGAGCAAGACCATTACCAACATTCATAAGGCCGATTACAGAGCAGGACGTGTACTCAGAGCATACGAGGACCAAATTGCAAGTGTTTTCACGGACATTTTCAAATTCTTCCTGACCGAGTCTGTAAAACCTAGCCATGTTGGGTTCTGTGCAGGCCAGTCAAGTTCTTCCACACAGATCTCAACAAACAATTTCTGTATGGACCTCACTCATTGTCATGCTGAAACAGGAAAAGGCCTTCCCCAAACTGTGCCTCAAAGTTAGAAGTACAGAATCTCCTAGAATGTCATTATATGCTATAGCATAGTTGGCGCTCTGCATTCGAGCAGGTAACGTTCTCCTGGCATTCGCCAAACTCAGATTTGTCAATTGGACTGCTAAATGTTGAAGCATGATTCATCACTACAGAGAATGCGCTTCCACTGCTCCAGAGTCAAATGGCGAAGAGCTTCACACCACTTTAGCCGACGCTTGGCATTGTACATGGTGATCTTTGGCTTGTGTGCGACTGCTCGGCCATGGAAACCCATTTCATAAAGCTCCTGACGAACAGTTATTTTGCTAACGTTGCTTCCAGAGGCAGTTCGGAATTCAATAGTGAGTGTTGCAACCGAGGACAGATTACTTTTGAGTGCTACCGGAGTAGCTCTAGCAGGACATAAATTTAACAAACAGATTTGTTGGAAAGGTGGCATACTATAACGGTGCCACGTTGAAAGTCATACAAAGTAGGAGGCAGGTAGCTGGGTCCAGGGGCAGAAGGTCATACACAGGAGGCGGCAGGTAGCTGGGTCCAGGGGCAGGCAGAAGGTCATACACAGGAGGAGGCAGGTAGGCTGGGTCCAGGGGCAGGCAGAAGGTCATACACAGGAGGAGGCAGGTTGCTGGGTCCAGGGGCAGGCAGAAGTTCATACACAGGAAGAGGCAGGTAGCTGGGTCCAGGGGCAGGTAGCTGGGTCCAGGGGCAGGCAGAAGGTCATACACAGGAGGAGGCAGGTAGCTGGGTCCAGGGGCAGGCAAAAGGTCCTACACAGGAGGAGGAGGGTAGCTGGGTCCAGGGGCAGGCAGAAGGTCCTACACAGGAGGAGGCAGGTTGCTGGGTCCAGGGGCAGGCAGAAGGTCATACACAGGAGGAGGCAGCTAGCTGGGTCCAGAGGCAGGCAGAAGGTCATACAAAGGAGGAGGCAGGTAGCTGGGTCCAGGGGCAGAATGTCATACACAGGAGGCGGCAGATAGCTGGGTCCAGGGGCAGGCAGAAGGTCATACACAGGAGGAGGCAGGTAGCTGGGTCCAGGGGCAGGCAGAAGGTCATACACAGGAGGAGGCAGGTTGCTGGGTCCAGGGGCAGGCAGAAGGTCATACACAGGAGGAGGCAGGAAGCTGGGTCCAGGGGCAGGCAGAAGGTCATACACAGGAGGATGCAGGTTGCTGGGTCCAGGGGCAGGCAGAAGGTCAAACACAGGAGGAGGCAGGTAGCTGGGTCCAGGGGCAGGCAGAAGGTCATACACAGGAGGAGGCAGGTTGCTGGGTCCAGGGGCAGGCAGAAGGTCATACAAAGGAGGAGGCAGGTAGCTGGGTCCAGGGGCAGAACGTACACAGGAGGCGGCAGATAGCTGGGTCCAGGGGCAGGCAGAAGGTCATACACAGGAGGAGGCAGGTAGCTGGGTCCAGGGGCAGGCAGAAGGTCATACACAGGAGGAGGCAGGTTGCTGGGTCCAGGGGCAGGCAGAAGGTCATACACAGGAGGAGGCAGGAAGCTGGGTCCAGGGGCAGGCAGAAGGTCATACACAGGAGGATGCAGGTTGCTGGGTCCAGGGGCAGGCAGAAGGTCAAACACAGGAGGAGGCAGGTAGCTGGGTCCAGGGGCAGGCAGAAGGTCATACACAGGAGGAGGCAGGTTGCTGGGTCCAGGGGCAGGCAGAAGGTCATACACAGGAGGAGGCAGGAAGCTGGGTCCAGGGGCAGGCAGAAGGTCATACACAGGAGGAGGCAGGAAGCTGGGTCCAGGGGCGGGCAGAAGGTCATACACAGGAAGAGGCAGGTAGCTGGGTCCAGGGGCAGGCAGAAGGTCATACACAGGAGGTGGCAGGTTGCTGGGTCCAGGGGCAGGCAGAAGGTCATACACACAGGGGAGGCAGGTAGCTGGGTCCAGGGGCAGGCAGAAGGTCATACACAGGAGGAGGCAGGAAGCTGGGTCCAGTGGCAGGCAGAAGGTCATACACAGGAGGAGGCAGGTAGCTGGGTCCAGGGGCAGGCAGAAGGTCAAACACAGGAGGAGGCAGGTAGCTGGGTCCAGGGGCAGGCAGAAGGCCATACACAGGAGGAGGCAGGTAGCTGGGTCCAGGGGCAGAAGGTCATACACAGGAGGTGGCAGATAGCTGGGTCCAGGGGCAGGCAGAAGGTCATACACAGGAAGAGGCAGGAAGCTGGGTCCAGGGGCAGGCTGAAGGTCATACACAGGAGGAGGCAGGTTGCTGGGTCCAGGGGCAGGCAGAAGGTCAAACACAGGAGGAGGCAGGTAGCTGGGTCCAGGGGCAGGCAGAAGGTCATACACAGGAGGAGGCAGGAAGCTGGGTCCAGGGGCAGGCAGAAGGTCATACACAGGAGGATGCAGGTTGCTGGGTCCAGGGGCAGGCAGAAGGTCAAACACAGGAGGAGGCAGGTAGCTGGGTCCAGGGGCAGGCAGAAGGTCATACACAGGAGGCAGGTTGCTGGGTCCAGGGGCAGGCAGAAGGTCATACACAGGAGGAGGCAGGAAGCTGGGTCCAGTGGCAGGCAGAAGGTCATACACAGGAGGAGGCAGGTAGCTGGGTCCAGGGGCAGGCAGAAGGTCATACACAGGAGGAGGCAGGAAGCTGGGTCCAGTGGCAGGCAGAAGGTCATACACAGGAGGAGGCAGGTAGCTGGGTCCAGGGGCAGGCAGAAGGCCATACACAGGAGGAGGCAGGTAGCTGGGTCCAGGGGCAAGCAGAAAGTCATACACAGGAGGAGGCAGGTAGCTGGGTCCAGGGGCAGGCAGAAGGTCATGCACAGGAGGAGGCAGGTAGCTGGGTCCAGGGCAGGCAGAAGGTCATACACAGGAGGAGTTAGCTAGCTGGGTCCAGGGGCAGGCAGAAGGTCATACAAAGGAGGAGGCAGGTAGCTGGGTCCAGGGGAAGAAGGTCATACACAGGAGGCGGCAGATAGCTGGGTCCAGGGGCAGGCAGAAGGTCATACACAGGAGGAGGCAGGTTGCTGGGTCCAGGGGCAGGCAGAAGGTCATACACGGAGGAGGCAGGAAGCTGGGTCCAGGGGCGGGCAGAAGGTCATACACAGGAAGAGGCAGGTAGCTGGGTCCAGGGGCAGGTAGCTGGGTCCAGGGGCAGGCAGAAGGTCATACACAGGAGGAGGCAGGTAGCTGGGTCCAGGGGCAGGCAAAAGGTCCTACACAGGAGGAGGAGGGTAGCTGGGTCCAGGGGCAGGCAGAAGGTCATACACAGGGGGAGGCAGGTAGCTCGGTCCAGGGGCAGGCAGAAGGTCATACACAGGAGGAGGCAGGTTGCTGGGTCCAGGGGCAGGTAGCTGGGTCCAGGGGCAGGCAGAAGGTCATACACAGGAGGAGGCAGGTAGCTGGGTCCAGGGGCAGGCAAAAGGTCCTACACAGGAGGAGGAGGGTAGCTGGGTCCAGGGGCAGGCAGAAGGTCCTACACAGGAGGAGGCAGGTTGCTGGGTCCAGGGGCAGGCAGAAGGTCATACACAGGAGGAGGCAGCTAGCTGGGTCCAGAGGCAGGCAGAAGGTCATACAAAGGAGGAGGCAGGTAGCTGGGTCCAGGGGCAGAACGTCATACACAGGAGGCGGCAGATAGCTGGGTCCAGGGGCAGGCAGAAGGTCATACACAGGAGGAGGCAGGTAGCTGGGTCCAGGGGCAGGCAGAAGGTCATACACAGGAGGAGGCAGGTTGCTGGGTCCAGGGGCAGGCAGAAGGTCATACACAGGAGGAGGCAGGAAGCTGGGTCCAGGGGCAGGCAGAAGGTCATACACAGGAGGAGGCAGGAAGCTGGGTCCAGGGGCGGGCAGAAGGTCATACACAGGAAGAGGCAGGTAGCTGGGTCCAGGGGCAGGTAGCTGGGTCCAGGGGCAGGCAGAAGGTCATACACAGGAGGTGGCAGGTTGCTGGGTCCAGGGGCAGGCAGAAGGTCATACACAGGGGGAGGCAGGTAGCTGGGTCCAGGGGCAGGCAGAAGGTCATACACAGGAGGAGGCAGGAAGCTGGGTCCAGGGGCAGGCAGAAGGTCAAACACAGGAGGAGGCAGGTAGCTGGGTCCAGGGGCAGGCAGAAGGCCATACACAGGAGGAGGCAGGTAGCTGGGTCCAGGGGCAGAAGGTCATACACAGGAGGTGGCAGATAGCTGGGTCCAGGGGCAGGCAGAAGGTCATACACAGGAAGAGGCAGGAAGCTGGGTCCAGGGGCAGGCTGAAGGTCATACACAGGAGGAGGCAGGTTGCTGGGTCCAGGGGCAGGCAGAAGGTCAAACACAGGAGGAGGCAGGTAGCTGGGTCCAGGGGCAGGCAGAAGGTCATACACAGGAGGAGGCAGGTAGCTGGGTCCAGGGGAAGAAGGTCATACACAGGAGGCGGCAGATAGCTGGGTCCAGGGGCAGGCAGAAGGTCATACACAGGAGGAGGCAGGTTGCTGGGTCCAGGGGCAGGCAGAAGGTCATACACCGGAGGAGGCAGGAAGCTGGGTCCAGGGGCGGGCAGAAGGTCATACACAGGAAGAGGCAGGTAGCTGGGTCCAGGGGCAGGTAGCTGGGTCCAGGGGCAGGCAGAAGGTCATACACAGGAGGAGGCAGGTAGCTGGGTCCAGGGGCAGGCAGAAGGTCAAACACAGGAGGAGGCAGGTAGCTGGGTCCAGGGTCAGGCAGAAGGCCATACACAGGAGGAGGCAGGTAGCTGGGTCCAGGGGCAGAAGGTCATACACAGGAGGTGGCAGATAGCTGGGTCCAGGGGCAGGCAGAAGGTCATACACAGGAAGAGGCAGGAAGCTGGGTCCAGGGGCAGGCTGAAGGTCATACACAGGAGGAGGCAGGTTGCTGGGTCCAGGGGCAGGCAGAAGGTCAAACACAGGAGGAGGCAGGTAGCTGGGTCCAGGGGCAGGCAGAAGGTCATACACAGGAGGAGGCAGGAAGCTGTGTCCAGGGGCAGGCAGAAGGTCATACACAGGAGGATGCAGGTTGCTGGGTCCAGGGGCAGGCAGAAGGTCAAACACAGGAGGAGGCAGGTAGCTGGGTCCAGGGGCAGGCAGAAGGTCATACACAGGAGGCAGGTTGCTGGGTCCAGGGGCAGGCAGAAGGTCATACACAGGAGGAGGCAGGAAGCTGGGTCCAGTGGCAGGCAGAAGGTCATACACAGGAGGAGGCAGGTAGCTGGGTCCAGGGGCAGGCAGAAGGTCATACACAGGAGGAGGCAGGAAGCTGGGTCCAGTGGCAGGCAGAAGGTCATACACAGGAGGAGGCAGGTAGCTGGGTCCAGGGGCAGGCAGAAGGCCATACACAGGAGGAGGCAGGTAGCTGGGTCCAGGGGCAAGCAGAAAGTCATACACAGGAGGAGGCAGGTAGCTGGGTCCAGGGGCAGGCAGAAGGTCATGCACAGGAGGAGGCAGGTAGCTGGGTCCAGGGGCAGGCAGTAGGTCATACACAGGAGGAGTTAGCTAGCTGGGTCCAGGGGCAGGCAGAAGGTCATACAAAGGAGGAGGCAGGTAGCTGGGTCCAGGGAAGAAGGTCATACACAGGAGGCGGCAGATAGCTGGGTCCAGGGGCAGGCAGAAGGTCATACACAGGAGGAGGCAGGTTGCTGGGTCCAGGGGCAGGCAGAAGGTCATACACCGGAGGAGGCAGGAAGCTGGGTCCAGGGGCGGGCAGAAGGTCATACACAGGAAGAGGCAGGTAGCTGGGTCCAGGGGCAGGTAGCTGGGTCCAGGGGCAGGCAGAAGGTCATACACAGGAGGAGGCAGGTAGCTGGGTCCAGGGGCAGGCAAAAGGTCCTACACAGGAGGAGGAGGGTAGCTGGGTCCAGGGGCAGGCAGAAGGTCATACACAGGGGGAGGCAGGTAGCTCGGTCCAGGGGCAGGCAGAAGGTCATACACAGGAGGAGGCAGGTTGCTGGGTCCAGGGGCAGGTAGCTGGGTCCAGGGGCAGGCAGAAGGTCATACACAGGAGGAGGCAGGTAGCTGGGTCCAGGGGCAGGCAAAAGGTCCTACACAGGAGGAGGAGGGTAGCTGGGTCCAGGGGCAGGCAGAAGGTCCTACACAGGAGGAGGCAGGTTGCTGGGTCCAGGGGCAGGCAGAAGGTCATACACAGGAGGAGGCAGCTAGCTGGGTCCAGAGGCAGGCAGAAGGTCATACAAAGGAGGAGGCAGGTAGCTGGGTCCAGGGGCAGAACGTCATACACAGGAGGCGGCAGATAGCTGGGTCCAGGGGCAGGCAGAAGGTCATACACAGGAGGAGGCAGGTAGCTGGGTCCAGGGGCAGGCAGAAGGTCATACACAGGAGGAGGCAGGTTGCTGGTTCCAGGGGCAGGCAGAAGGTCATACACAGGAGGAGGCAGGAAGCTGGGTCCAGGGGCAGGCAGAAGGTCATACACAGGAGGATGCAGGTTGCTGGGTCCAGGGGCAGGCAGAAGGTCAAACACAGGAGGAGGCAGGTAGCTGGGTCCAGGGGCAGGCAGAAGGTCATACACAGGAGGAGGCAGGTTGCTGGGTCCAGGGGCAGGCAGAAGGTCATACACAGGAGGAGGCAGGAAGCTGGGTCCAGGGGCGGGCAGAAGGTCATACACAGGAAGAGGCAGGTAGCTGGGTCCAGGGGCAGGTAGCTGGGTCCAGGGGCAGGCAGAAGGTCATACACAGGAGGTGGCAGGTTGCTGGGTCCAGGGGCAGGCAGAAGGTCATACACAGGGGGAGGCAGGTAGCTGGGTCCAGGGGCAGGCAGAAGGTCATACACAGGAGGAGGCAGGAAGCTGGGTCCAGTGGCAGGCAGAAGGTCATACACAGGAGGAGGCAGGTAGCTGGGTCCAGGGACAGGCAGAAGGTCAAACACAGGAGGAGGCAGGTAGCTGGGTCCAGGGGCAGGCAGAAGGCCATACACAGGAGGAGGCAGGTAGCTGGGTCCAGGGCAGAAGGTCATACACAGGAGGTGGCAGATAGCTGGGTCCAGGGGCAGGCAGAAGGTCATACACAGGGAGAGGCAGGAAGCTGGGTCCAGGGGCAGGCTGAAGGTCATACACAGGAGGAGGCAGGTTGCTGGGTCCAGGGGCAGGCAGAAGGTCAAACACAGGAGGAGGCAGGTAGCTGGGTCCAGGGGCAGGCAGAAGGTCATACACAGGAGGAGGCAGGTAGCTGGGTCCAGGGAAGAAGGTCATACACAGGAGGCGGCAGATAGCTGGGTCCAGGGGCAGGAAGAAGGTCATACACAGGAGGAGGCAGGTTGCTGGGTCCAGGGGCAGGCAGAAGGTCATACACCGGAGGAGGCAGGAAGCTGGGTCCAGGGGCGGGCAGAAGGTCATACACAGGAAGAGGCAGGTAGCTGGGTCCAGGGGCAGGTAGCTGGGTCCAGGGGCAGGCAGAAGGTCATACACAGGAGGAGGCAGGTAGCTGGGTCCAGGGGCAGGCAAAAGGTCCTACACAGGAGGAGGAGGGTAGCTGGGTCCAGGGGCAGGCAGAAGGTCATACACAGGGGAGGCAGGTAGCTCGGTCCAGGGGCAGGCAGAAGGTCATACACAGGAGGAGGCAGGTTGCTGGGTCCAGGGGCAGGTAGCTGGGTCCAGGGGCAGGCAGAAGGTCATACACAGGAGGTGGCAGGTTGCTGGGTCCAGGGGCAGGCAGAAGGTCATACACAGGGGAGGCAGGTAGCTGGGTCCAGGGGCAGGCAGAAGGTCATACACAGGAGGAGGCAGGAAGCTGGGTCCAGTGGCAGGCAGAAGGTCATACACAGGAGGAGGCAGGTAGCTGGGTCCAGGGACAGGCAGAAGGTCAAACACAGGAGGAGGCAGGTAGCTGGGTCCAGGGGCAGGCAGAAGGCCATACACAGGAGGAGGCAGGTAGCTGGGTCCAGGGGCAGAAGGTCATACACAGGAGGTGGCAGATAGCTGGGTCCAGGGGCAGGCAGAAGGTCATACACAGGAAGAGGCAGGAAGCTGGGTCCAGGGGCAGGCTGAAGGTCATACACAGGAGGAGGCAGGTTGCTGGGTCCAGGGGCAGGCAGAAGGTCAAACACAGGAGGAGGCAGGTAGCTGGGTCCAGGGGCAGGCAGAAGGTCATACACAGGAGGAGGCAGGTAGCTGGGTCCAGGGGAAGAAGGTCATACACAGGAGGCGGCAGATAGCTGGGTCCAGGGGCAGGAAGAAGGTCATACACAGGAGGAGGCAGGTTGCTGGGTCCAGGGGCAGGCAGAAGGTCATACACCGGAGGAGGCAGGAAGCTGGGTCCAGGGGCGGGCAGAAGGTCATACACAGGAAGAGGCAGGTAGCTGGGTCCAGGGGCAGGTAGCTGGGTCCAGGGGCAGGCAGAAGGTCATACACAGGAGGAGGCAGGTAGCTGGGTCCAGGGGCAGGCAAAAGGTCCTACACAGGAGGAGGAGGGTAGCTGGGTCCAGGGGCAGGCAGAAGGTCATACACAGGGGGAGGCAGGTAGCTCGGTCCAGGGGCAGGCAGAAGGTCATACACAGGAGGAGGCAGGTTGCTGGGTCCAGGGGCAGGTAGCTGGGTCCAGGGGCAGGCAGAAGGTCATACACAGGAGGAGGCAGGTAGCTGGGTCCAGGGGCAGGCAAAAGGTCCTACACAGGAGGAGGAGGGTAGCTGGGTCCAGGGGCAGGCAGAAGGTCCTACACAGGAGGAGGCAGGTTGCTGGGTCCAGGGGCAGGCAGAAGGTCATACACAGGAGGAGGCAGCTAGCTGGGTCCAGAGGCAGGCAGAAGGTCATACAAAGGAGGAGGCAGGTAGCTGGGTCCAGGGGCAGAACGTCATACACAGGAGGCGGCAGATAGCTGGGTCCAGGGGCAGGCAGAAGGTCATACACAGGAGGAGGCAGGTAGCTGGGTCCAGGGGCAGGCAGAAGGTCATACACAGGAGGAGGCAGGTTGCTGGGTCCAGGGGCAGGCAGAAGGTCATACACAGGAGGAGGCAGGAAGCTGGGTCCAGGGGCAGGCAGAAGGTCATACACAGGAGGATGCAGGTTGCTGGGTCCAGGGGCAGGCAGAAGGTCAAACACAGGAGGAGGCAGGTAGCTGGGTCCAGGGGCAGGCAGAAGGTCATACACAGGAGGAGGCAGGTTGCTGGGTCCAGGGGCAGGCAGAAGGTCATACACAGGAGGAGGCAGGAAGCTGGGTCCAGGGGCAGGCAGAAGGTCATACACAGGAGGAGGCAGGAAGCTGGGTCCAGGGGCGGGCAGAAGGTCATACACAGGAAGAGGCAGGTAGCTGGGTCCAGGGGCAGGTAGCTGGGTCCAGGGGCAGGCAGAAGGTCATACACAGGAGGTGGCAGGTTGCTGGGTCCAGGGGGGCAGGCAGAAGGTCATACACAGGGGGAGGCAGGTAGCTGGGTCCAGGGGCAGGCAGAAGGTCATACACAGGAGGAGGCAGGAAGCTGGGTCCAGTGGCAGGCAGAAGGTCATACACAGGAGGAGGCAGGTAGCTGGGTCCAGGGGCAGGCAGAAGGTCAAACACAGGAGGAGGCAGGTAGCTGGGTCCAGGGGCAGGCAGAAGGCCATACACAGGAGGAGGCAGGTAGCTGGGTCCAGGGGCAGAAGGTCATACACAGGAGGTGGCAGATAGCTGGGTCCAGGGGCAGGCAGAAGGTCATACACAGGAAGAGGCAGGAAGCTGGGTCCAGGGGCAGGCTGAAGGTCATACACAGGAGGAGGCAGGTTGCTGGGTCCAGGGGCAGGCAGAAGGTCAAACACAGGAGGAGGCAGGTAGCTGGGTCCAGGGGCAGGCAGAAGGTCATACACAGGAGGAGGCAGGTTGCTGGGTCCAGGGACAGGCAGAAGGTCATACACAGGAGGAGGCAGGTTGCTGGGTCCAGGGGCACGTAGAAGGTCAAACACAGGAGGAGGCAGGTTGCTGGGTCCAGGGGCAGGCTGAAGGTCCTACACAGGAGGAGGCAGCTAGCTGGGCCCAGGGGCAGGCAGAAGGTCATACAAAGGAGGAGGCAGGTAGCTGGGTCCAGGGGCAAAATGTCATACACAGGAGGCGGCAGATAGCTGGGTCCAGGGGCTGGCAGAAGGTCATACACAGGAGGAGGCAGGTAGCTGGGTCCAGGGGCAGGCAGAAGGTCATACACAGGAGGAGGCAGGAAGCTGGGTCCAGGGGCAGGCAGAAGGTCATACACAGGAGGATGCAGGTTGCTGGGTCCAGGGGCAGGCAGAAGGTCAAACACAGGAGGAGGCAGGTAGCTGGGTCCAGGGGCAGGCAGAAGGTCATACACAGGAGGCAGGTTGCTGGGTCCAGGGGCAGGCAGAAGTTCATACACAGGAGGAGGCAGGAAGCTGGGTCCAGTGGCAGGCAGAAGGTCATACACAGGAGGAGGCAGGTAGCTGGGTCCAGGGGCAGGCAGAAGGTCATACACAGGAGGAGGCAGGAAGCTGGGTCCAGTGGCAGGCAGAAGGTCATACACAGGAGGAGGCAGGTAGCTGGGTCCAGGGGCAGGCAGAAGGCCATACACAGGAGGAGGCAGGTAGCTGGGTCCAGGGGCAAGCAGAAAGTCATACACAGGAGGAGGCAGGTAGCTGGGTCCAGGGGCAGGCAGAAGGTCATGCACAGGAGGAGGCAGGTAGCTGGGTCCAGGGGCAGGCAGTAGGTCATACACAGGAGGAGTTAGCTAGCTGGGTCCAGGGGCAGGCAGAAGGTCATACAAAGGAGGAGGCAGGTAGCTGGGTCCAGGGAAGAAGGTCATACACAGGAGGCGGCAGGTAGCTGGGTCCAGGGGCAGGCAGAAGGTCATACACAGGAGGAGGCAGGTTGCTGGGTCCAGGGGCAGGCAGAAGGTCATACACCGGAGGAGGCAGGAAGCTGGGTCCAGGGGCGGGCAGAAGGTCATACACAGGAAGAGGCAGGTAGCTGGGTCCAGGGGCAGGTAGCTGGGTCCAGGGGCAGGCAGAAGGTCATACACAGGAGGAGGCAGGTAGCTGGGTCCAGGGGCAGGCAAAAGGTCCTACACAGGAGGAGGAGGGTAGCTGGGTCCAGGGGCAGGCAGAAGGTCATACACAGGGGGAGGCAGGTAGCTCGGTCCAGGGGCAGGCAGAAGGTCATACACAGGAGGAGGCAGGTTGCTGGGTCCAGGGGCAGGCAGAAGGTCAAACACAGGAGGAGGCAGGTAGCTGGGTCCAGGGGCAGGCAGAAGGTCATACACAGGAGGAGGCAGGTTGCTGGGTCCAGGGACAGGCAGAAGGTCATACACAGGAGGAGGCAGGTTGCTGGGTCCAGGGGCAGGCACAAGGTCAAACACAGGAGGAGGCAGGTTGCTGGGTCCAGGGGCAGGCAGAAGGTCCTACACAGGAGGAGGCAGCTAGCTGGGCCCAGGGGCAGGCAGAAGGTCATACAAAGGAGGAGGCAGGTAGCTGGGTCCAGGGGCAAAATGTCATACACAGGAGGCGGCAGATAGCTGGGTCCAGGTGCTGGCAGAAGGTCATACACAGGAGGAGGCAGGTAGCTGGGTCCAGGGGCAGGCAGAAGGTCATACACAGGAGGAGGCAGGAAGCTGGGTCCAGGGGCAGGCAGAAGGTCATACACAGGAGGATGCAGGTTGCTGGGTCCAGGGGCAGGCAGAAGGTCATACACAGGAGGAGGCAGGAAGCTGGGTCCAGGGGCAGGCAGAAGGTCATACACAGGGGGAGGCAGGTAGCTGGGTCCAGGGGAAGGCAGAAGGTCATACACAGGAGGAGGCAGGAAGCTGGGTCCAGTGGCAGGCAGAAGGTCATACACAGGAGGAGGCAGGTAGCTGGGTCCAGGGGCAGGCAGAAGGCCATACACAGGAGGAGGCAGGTAGCTGGGTCCAGGGGCAAGCAGAAAGTCATACACAGGAGGAGGCAGGTAGCTGGGTCCAGGGGCAAGCAGAAGGCCATACACAACAGGAGGCAGGTAGCTGGTTCCAGGGGCAGGCAGAAGTTCATACACAGGAGGAGTTAGCTAGCTGGGTCCAGGGGCAGGCAGAAGGTCATACAAAGGAGGAGGCAGGTAGCTGGGTCCAGGGGAAGAAGGTCATACACAGGAGGCGGCAGATAGCTGGGTCCAGTGTCAGGCAGAAGGTCATACACAGGAGGAAGCAGGTAGCTGGCTCCAGGGGCAGGCAGAAGGTCATACACAGGAGGAGGCAGGTTGCTGGGTCCAGGGGCAGGCAGAAGGTCATACACAGGAGGAGGCAGGAAGCTGGGCCCAGGGGCAGGCAGAATGTCATACACAGGGGGAGGCAGGTAGCTGGGTCCAGGGGCAGGCAGAAGGTCATACACAGGAGGAGGCAGGAAGCTGGGTCCAGTGGCAGGCAGAAGGTCATACACAGGAGGAGGCAGGTAGCTGGCTCCAGGTGCAGGCAGAAGGTCAAACACAGGAGGAGGCAGGTAGCTGGGTCCAGGGGCAGGCAGAAGGTCATACACAGGAGGAGGCAGGAAGCTGGGTCCAGGGGCAGGCAGAACGCCATACAGAGGAGGAGGCAGGAAGCTGGGTCCAGGGGCAGGCAGAAGGTCATACACAGGAGGAGGCAGGTAGCTGGGTCCAGGGGAAGAAGGTCATACACAGGAGGCGGCAGATAGCTGGGTCCAGTGTCAGGCAGAAGGTCATACACAGGAGGAAGCAGGTAGCTGGGTCCAGGGGCAGGCAGAAGATCATACACAAGAGGAGGCAGGAAGCTGGGTCCAGGGGCAGGCAGAACGCCATACAGAGGAGGAGGCAGGAAGCTGGGTCCAGGGGCAGGCAGAAGGTCATACATAGGAGGAGGCAGGTAGCTGGGTCCAGGGGCATACAGAAGGACATACAAAGGAGGAGGCAGGAAGCTGGGTCCAGGGGCATACAGAAGGACATACAAAGGAGGAGGCAGGTAGCTGGGTCCAGGGGCAGGCAGAAGGTCATACACAGGAGGAGGCAGGTAGCTGGCTCCAGGGGCAGGCAGAAGGTCAAACACAGGAGGAGGCAGGTAGCTGGCTCCAGGGGCAGGCAGAAGGTCAAACACAGGAGGAGGCAGGTAGCTGGCTCCAGGGGCAGGCAGAAGGTCAAACACAGGAGGAGGCAGGTAGCTGGGTCCAGGGGCAGGCAGAAGGTCATACACAGGAGGAGGCAGGTAGCTGGCTCCAGGGGCAGGCAGAAGGTCAAACACAGGAGGAGGCAGGTAGCTGGGTCCAGGGGCAGGCAGAAGGTCATACACAGGAGGAGGCAGGAAGCTGGGTCCAGGGGCAGGCAGAAGGTCATACACAGAGGGTCCAAAAGGGCAACAGTACAGGCAGGGAAAAGGCTAGTAACATAGTCCGGGAGATCAGGCAACAGGTACACTTGAAGTCGGAAGTTTACATACACTTAGGTTGGAGTCGTTAAAACTGGTTTTTCAACCACTTCACAAATTTCTTGTTAACAAACTATAGTTAACAAGTCGGATAGGATATCTACTTCGTGCATGACACAAGTAATTTTTCAAACAATTGTTTTACAGACAGATTATGTCACTTAGAATTCACTGTATCACAATTCCATTGAGTCAGAAGTTGACATACACTAAGTTGACTGTGTCATTAAACAGCAGTCGCAAATGTGTCTCCCAAATGGAAAATTACCCCAAGCATACTTCCAAAGTTGTGGCAAAATGTCTTAAGGACAACAAAGTCAATGTTTTGGAGTGGCCATCACAAAGCCCCGACCTCCATCCTATAGAAAATGTGTCGGCAGAACTGAAGAAGCATCTGCGAGCAAGGAGGCCTTCAACCTGACTGTTACACCAGCTCTGTCAGGAGGAATGGACCAACATTCACCTAACTTATTGTGAGAATCTTATGGAATGCTACCTGAAACATTTGACCCAAGTTAAACAATTTAAAGGTAATGCTACCAAATACGAATTGAGTATATGTAAACGTCTGACCCACTGGGAATGTGATGACAGGCGCTCAGCGCTCAGCGTCACCGGTATACTAGCCGCTACCGATCACTTTTTCTTTTTCTGGTTGTTTTGTCTGTGTTCCTTTTCACACCTGGTTTTCAATTGCTCTGATTTCTGTGGGTATATAGGGCACCTGTTACCTGCCGTAATTCGTGCAGGATTAGACTTGTGTGTATTGCGCTCGATTGTATTCGATGTTTGTTGTTTTTTTCGCTATTACGCACGTGTATGTAAAGTGTCGGAACTGTGTTTGTTCCTCGGTGCGTTTGCACGAGTTTCTGAGTATTCGAGAGCATAGTTTTGGGATTTTTGTCTGTGCCGTTTTGTATTGGGTGACTATATTATTAAACACGCTTCTCAGACATCTCTGCTCTCCTGCGCCTGACTCCTACACCTCTCACCAAGACGCATGTTATCACAGAATCCTGCACCAATATAATTATGGAGTCAGCAGGAGCGGACGCACTCCTAGGGTCCGTGGAGGAGCGAGTTCAACACCACACGGCAGTGTTACACCGACTGGGGACCGCCATGGATCAGGTGATGGCGACGATGGAGAGATGGGAGAGAGGTGGCCTTCCCACACCGTTATCAGCCACACCCCAAACAGTACCACTACCCTCTCCTTCATTGCCTGAGCACAGTGGGATTCGACTCGCCCTCCCGAGGGAGTATGATGGGACGGCGGCCGGGTGCCAGGGCTTCTTACTCCAGATGGACCTATACCTGGCGACCGTTCGTCCGGCTCCTTCGGGGGGTGAGAGCGTGAACGCCCTCGTCTCCTGCCTCGCAGGTAAAGCCCTGGAGTGGGCCAACGCGGTATGGAACGATCCTGACTCGGCGAGGGACCACTACCCAGAGTTCACCCGCCGCTTTCAGGCTGTGTTCGATCACCCACCTGAGGGTCGAGCGGCGGGTGAATGGCTGTTCCATCTGATGCAGGAGAGGAGGAGTGCTCAGGACTTTGCTCTAGAGTTCCGGACCTTGGCCGCTGGCGCGGGATGGAACGACAGGACCTTGATCGATCACTATAGGTGTAGTTTGCGTGAGGACGTCCGTAGGGAGCTGGCCTGTAGAGACACCACCCTGTCCTTGGACCAATTGATCGACATGTCCATTCGGTTGGACAACTTGCTGGCGACCCGCGGAGGTCCAGATCGGGCTCTGTCAGTTCCATCTCCCAGCTCCACCACTCCAACACCCATGGAGCTAGGAGGTGCTTCAGCGAGGGCGACCGGAGGAGGGGGCCTTTCCTGTGCCAGCTGTGGTCGCAGAGGGCACACTGCTGACCGGTGCTGGGGGGGTCCCCCCGGGAGTCGAGACGCCAGGCCGAGCACTGCCCGGACACCTCAGGTATGTCGGCACCAGGCTCACCCAGAGCCCCCTGTTGGTCACATGTATGTATGGATTGTTTTTCCTGAATTTTCCCCTCTTTCCCGGCATAAGGCGCTAGTAGATTCAGGCGCGGCGGGGAATTTTATTGACCGCGGTTTAGCGAACAGGTTAGGGATTCCCCTTGTTCAGCTGGACAAACCCTTCCCAGTGCATGCCTTAGATAGCCGACCATTAGGGTCAGGGCTAGTCAGGGAGGTCACGGCTCCACTGGGTATGGTTACGCAGGAGGGTCATGAGGAGAGAATTAGTCTCTTCCTCATTGATTCTCCTGCGTTTCCGGTGGTGTTGGGGATCCCCTGGTTGGCCCGTCACAACCCCAGGATTTCGTGGCAACAGAGGGCTCTACAGGGGTGGTCGGAGGAGTGCTCAGGCAGGTGTGTAGGAGTTTCCATCGGTGCTACAACGGTGGAGAGTCCAGACCAAGTCTCCACCGTGCACATTCCCTCAGAATATGCCGATTTGTCTATCGCCTTCTGTAAAAAGAAGGCGACGCAATTACCACCTCATCGACGAGGGGATTGTGTGATAAATCTCGTGGTAGGCGCTGCACTTCCCAGGAGTCACGTGTATCCCCTGTCACAGGAGGAGACGGTGGCTATGGAGACATACATATCGGAATTTCTGGGGCAGGGGTTCATTCGGCCCTCCATCTCACCTGCCTCCTCGAGTTTCTTTTTTGTGAAGAAGAAGCAGGGTGGTCTGCGTCCGTGCATTGACTACAGAGGTCTAAATTCCATCACGGTGGGGTATAGTTACCCGCTACCTCTCATTGCCACGGCGATTGAGTCATTTCACGGAGCACGGTTTTTCACAAAACTGGATCTCAGGAGTGCATATGAATTGGTGCGTATCCGGAAGGGAGATGAGTGGAAGACGGCGTTTAGTACCACATCCGGCCATTATGAGTACCTCGTCATGCCGTACGGGTTGAAGAATGCTCCAGCAGTCTTCCAATCTTTTGTGGATGAGATTCTCAGGGACCTGCACGGTCAGGGTGTGGTGGTTTACATCGATGATATTCTGGTCTATTCCGCTACATGGGCCGCGCATGTGTCTCTGGTGCGCAGGGTACTTGGGCGACTGTTGGAGCATGACCTGTACGTCAAGGCTGAGAAATGCTCGTTCTTTCAACAGGCTGTCTCCTTCCTTGGATATCGCATTTCCACATCGGAGTTGGTGATGGAGGATGACCGCATTGCAGCCGTGCGTAATTGGCCGACTCCAACCACGGTAAAGGAGGTGCAGCGGTTCTTAGGGTTTGCCAACTACTACCGGAGGTTTGTCCGGGGTTTTGGGCAGGTGGCTGCGCCCATTACGTCACTGCTGAAGGGGCGACCGACGCGTCTGGCATGGTCGGCTGAGGCGGACAGGGCTTTTGGTCGCCTGAAGGCCCTTTTTACCTCGGCTCCCGTGCTGGCGCATCCGGACCCCTCTTTGGCATTTATAGTGGAGGTGGACGCATCCGAGGCTGGGGTTGGAGCCGTGCTCTCCCAACGCTCGGGTGCGCCACCGAAGCTCCGCCCCTGTGCTTTCTTTTCTCGGAAGCTCAGGGCACCTGTTACCTGCCGTAATTCGTGCAGGATTAGACTTGTGTGTATTGCGCTCGATTGTATTCGATGTTTGTTGTTTTTTTCGCTATTACGCACGTGTATGTAAAGTGTCGGAACTGTGTTTGTTCCTCCGTGCATTTGCACGAGTTTCTGAGTATTCGAGAGTGTAGTTTTGGGATTTTTGTCTGTACCGTTTTGTATTGGTGGACTATATTATTAAACATGCTTCTCAGACATCCCTGCTCTCCTGCGCCTGACTCCTACACCTCTCACCAAGACGCATGTTATCACAGTTGGAACTTTTTTGAGTCAAGCCATGGATAAGTGGCTCCTGATGGTGTGGGAGGAACATTGAAGGGAACGGTGGACAGGTTGGTGGCTAAGGGCTGTGATATCAGTGATGTACAGGAGCTTTACAAAGCCTTCCGTGAGACAAACACATCAGCGAAGCTGTTCTTTCTGAAGAGTCCTGAATGCTGAACATGCGATGGAGAGAATGCCAAGCCCGATAAAAGCGGTGCCCTCCATCATGAGAACACACCAGGTTATCATCCATGCTCCTGGTGAGCTGATGTCTCGTGATGTCAGCTGCCTTTGATCAACAACGAAGGACCTAAACTGTTCATGCTTTAACACACAGCACTTCAGTTTCAGGCAGAAGAGCCTGGCTGCTCCAGAACAGCCAGCCAATGAGGAAAATCCACAACCTGTGGACGAAATCCAGTGGGGAAATCCAGGTCTTCTTGGTCAGTGGTGTGGAGAGGAATATGATGATGACCTTTATCCAGGCATCATCCTCGGCACGGATGAAATGAGTGTACAAGTGAAATGTATGCATCGAATACAAACAGTGTAGCTATTCCCTCTGCAAGGCTATCAAACAAGCTAAGCGTCAGTATAGAGACAAAGTAGAATCTCAATTCAACGGCTCAGACACAAGAGGTATGTGGCAGGGTCTACAGTCAATCACGGACTACAGGAAGAAACCCAGCCCAGTCACGGACCAGGATGTCTTGCTCCCAGGCAGACTAAATAACTTTTTTGCCCGCTTTGAGGACAATACAGTGCCACTGACACGGCCTGCAACGGAAACATGCGGTCTCTCCTTCACTGCAGCCGAAGTGAGTAAGACATTTAAACGTGTTAACCCTCGCAAGGCTGCAGGCCCAGACGGCATCCCCAGCCGCGCCCTCAGAGCATGCGCAGACCAGCTGGCCGGTGTGTTTACGGACATATTCAATCAATCCCTATACCAGTCTGCTGTTCCCACATGCTTCAAGAGGGCCACCAGTGTTCCTGTTCCCAAGAAAGCTAAGGTAACTGAGCTAAACGACTACCGCCCCGTAGCACTCACATCCGTCATCATGAAGTGCTTTGAGAGACTAGTCAAGGACCATATCACCTCCACCCTACCTGACACCCTTGACCCACTCCAATTTGCTTACCGCCCAAATAGGTCCACAGACGATGCAATCTCAACCACGCTGCACACTGCCCTAACCCATCTGGACAAGAGGAATACCTATGTGAGAATGCTGTTCATCGACTACAGCTCGGCATTCAACACCATAGTACCCTCCAAGCTCGTCATCAAGCTCGAGACCCTGGGTCTCGACCCCGCCCTGTGCAACTGGGTACTGGACTTCCTGACGGGCCGCCCCCAGGTGGTGAGGGTAGGCAACAACATCTCCTCCCCACTGATCCTCAACACTGGGGCCCCACAAGGGTGCGTTCTGAGCCCTCTCCTGTACTCCCTGTTCACCCACGACTGCGTGGCCATGCACGCCTCCAACTCAATCATCAAGTTTGCGGACGACACAACAGTGGTAGGCTTGATTACCAACAACGACGAGACGGCCTACAGGGAGGAGGTGAGGGCCTCGGAGTGTGGTGTCAGGAAAATAACCTCACACTCAACGTCAACAAAACTAAGGAGATGATTGTGGACTTCAGGAAACAGCAGAGGGAACACCCCCCCCCATCCACATCGATGGAACAGTAGTGGAGAGGGTAGCAAGTTTTAAGTTCCTCGGCATACACATCACAGACAAACTGAATTGGTCCACTCACACAGACAGCATCGTGAGGAAGGCGCAGCAGCGCCTCTTCAACCTCAGGAGGCTGAAGAAATTCGGCTTGTCACCAAAAGCACTCACAAACTTCTACAGATGCACAATCGAGAGCATCCTGGCGGGCTGTATCACCGCCTGGTATGGCAACTGCACCGCCCTCAACCGTAAGGCTCTCCAGAGGGTAGTGAGGTCTGCACAACGCATCACCGGGGCAAACTACCTGCCCTCCAGGACACCTACACCACCCGATGCTACAGGAAGGCCATAAAGATCATCAAGGACATCAACCACCCGAGCCACTGCCTGTTCACCCCGCTGTCATCCAGAAGGCGAGGTCAGTACAGGTGCATCAAAGCTGGGACCGAGAGACTGAAAAACAGCTTCTATCTCAAGGCCATCAGACTGTTAAACAGCCACCACTAACATTGAGTGGCTACTGCCAACACACTGTCAATGACACTGACTCTACTCCAGCCACTTTAATCATGGGAATTGATGGGAAATGATGTAAATATATCACTAGCCACTTTAAACAATGCTACCTTATATAATGTTACTTACCCTACATTGTTCATCTCATATGCATACGTTGATACTGTACTCTATATCATCGACTGCATCCTTATGTAATACATGTATCACTAGCCACTTTAACTATGCCACTTGGTTTACATACTTATCTCATATGTATATACTGTACTCGATATCATCTACTGTATCTTGCCTATGCTGCTCTGTACCATCACTCATTCATATATCCTTATGTACATATTCTTTATCCCCTTACACTGTGTATAAGACAGTAGTTTTTTTTTGGAATTGTTAGTTAGATTACTTGCTCGTTATTACTGCATTGTCGGAACTAGAAGCACAAGCATTTCGCTACACTCGCATTAACATCTGCTAACCATGTGTATGTGACAAATAAAATTTGATTTGATTTGATTTGATCGTGTAGGACCAAACAGATTTTACTGGCCTTATCGAGACGACATCCACTGGCATCAGTTTGATGAAGTCCTTG
>NC_056456.1:3799734-3825168 GCF_018296145.1 Oncorhynchus tshawytscha
TTTGAGTGTAGAAATAAGTGTCCATCTGAAGTTTGGATAATAACATAGAAATTAGCATAATACGAGATTGGAATTTGTATAATAAACTGATTTAAATTTGGATAATATGTTTCGATATATAGCGTTATCTTGGGGTTCCGTCTATCACTGCCAATCAGAATATCACGGGGTAGGAGCAAGTCTATAATTCTGGAAGTCTAAAGTTTTTGGATTTTGCTGGGAGTGTTTGCAGAGCTGCCATGTAGCAAGGGGGAGTTGTGGAAACGCACATGGAGTGGTTCATTAATGTGAGTACCTAAGATGTATACGTTATGCATTGTTTCTGTGAAGATATAGAAAAACAATATATACAGTACCGTGCAAAAGTTTTAGGCAGGTGTGGGAAAAATGCTGTAAAGTAAGAATGCTTTCAAAAATAGACATGGTAATAGATTATATTTATCAATTGACTAAATGCAAAGTGAGTGAACAGAAGACAAATCTACATCAAATCCATATTGTGTGACCACCCTTGGCCTTCAAAACAGCATACATTTTCTGTAGACAAGTACCAGTCAAAAGTTTGTTTTCCATGGTCATTGACTAGAATCGTGTTTAATCCCATTAAGAACTTGTGGTCAACTTGTGGTCAATCCTCAAACAAAAACCCACAAATTCTGATAAACTCCAAGCATTGGGCTGCCATCAGAATGGGCTGCCATCAGTCAGGATGTGGCCCAAAAGTTAATTGACAGCATAATAGGGCGGATTGCAGAGGTCTTGAAAAAGAAGGGTCAACACTGCAAATATTGACTTTTGCATCAACTTCATGTAATTGTCAATAAAAGCCTTTGACACTTATGAAATGCTTGTAATTATACTTCAGTATTCCATAGTAACATCTGACAAAAATATCTAGACACTGAAGCAGGACATTTTATGGAAATTAATATATGTGTCATTCTCAAAACCTTTGGCCACGACTGTAGACTGTGACTATGGAAAATTGTTTACGAACATAGTTCACGATTGAAACACAACCACATTGAGTCTCATTATCTCTCCTAGTAGTTAAAGCTTGAACTTTGCATTAAACATGGTTGTAGACTGTGACTATTGAAAATTGTTTACAAACATAGTTCACTGCTGAAACACAACCACATTGAGTCTCATTATCTCTCCTAGTAGTTAAAGCTTGAACTTTGCATTAAACATGAATGTAGACTGTGACTATTGAAAACTGTTTACAAACATAGTTCACTGTTGAAACACAACAAAATTGTGTCTCATCATTTCTTCTACCAATTTTGCAATAGTTTTAACTTAAACTTTGCATTAAACATGATTGTGGAAAACTGTTTACAAACATAGTTCACGGTTTAAACACATCCAAATTGTGTCTCGTCATCTCTCTTACTACTTTTAGGTTGATATTTGCATTAAACATGATTGTAGACTGTGACTGAGAAATTGTTTACAAACATAGTTCACTATTGATAAACAACCAAATTGTGTCTCTGTCACGAAGTCGATGCCTCTCCTTGTTCGGGCGGTGTTCGGTGGTCGACTTCACCTGCCTTCTAGCCATCGGCGATCCATTTTTTGATGGGTAGACCCACAGTAGATACAGGACAGCAGCGTAAAACTACTTTCTGGGATCTGGGAATAATGGTCAAAACAATTATTGAACTATTCATTCAGTTCTTGGATAATTTCCTGAACAAAAATATAAATGCAACATGCAACAATTTCAAAGATTTCACTGAGTTACAGTTCATAGGAAATCAGTTGATTGAAATAAATAAATTAGGCCCTAATCTATGGATTTAACATGACTGGGCAGGGGTGCAGCCATGGGCCTCGGAGGGCATAGGCCCATCCACTTGGCAGCCAGGCCCACCCATTGGGGAGCCAGGTCCAAACAATCAGAATGAGTTTTTACCCACAAAAAAGCTTTATTACAGACAGAATTACTCCTCAGCACCAACATTTAAAGTGTTGACACAGATGTCTTAAGTTTTGGGGGAGTTTGTAATTGGCCGCCTCCATCGTCATTTTAGAGAATATGGCAGTATGTCCAACTGGCCTCACGACCGCAGACAACATGCATGGCGTTGTGTGGGTGATTGGGTGGCTGATTGGGAACAGAGAGCCCCATGGTGGCGGTGGGGTTATGGTATGGACAGGCATAAGATATGGGCAACAAACACAATTGCATTTTATCAATGGCAATTTGAATGCACAAAAATACAGTGAAGAGATTCTGATGCCCATTGTGATGCCCATTGTGATGCCCATTCTGATGCCCATTGTGATGCCAATTGTGATGCCCATTGTATTAAGGTATCTCTGACCAACAGATGCGTATCTGTGTTTCCAGTCATGTGAAATCCATAGATTAGGGCCTGATTAATTTTATTCAATCGACTGATTTCCTCATATGAACTGTAACTCAGTAAAATCAATGAAATTCTTGCATGTTGCGTTTATATTTGTGTTCAATATAGTATAACGAATTGTGTCAATTCCATATATTGTATTTCTATCGGCAATGTTTTATGTTGCATATGGACTGCCGCTGCACCCTACATAAAACACAACTTATGCTTGATCTGCAATGTGCTCGGAGGCTCCGTATGGAGGGTGTGATGCACTGTTTTATGTTGCATATGGACGGCCGCTGCACCCTACATAAAACACAACTTATGCTTGATCTGCAATGTGCTCGGAGGCTCCGTATGGAGGGTGTGATGCAGTGTTTTATGTTGCATATGGACTGCCGCTGCACCCTACATAAAACACAACTTATGCTTGATCTGCAATGTGCTCGGAGGCTCCGTATGGAGGCTGTGATGCAATGTTTTATGTTGCATATGGACTGCCGCTGCACCCTACATAAAACACAACTTATGCTTGATCTGCAATGTGCTCGGAGGCTCCGTATGGAGGGTGTGATGCAGTGTTTTATGTTGCATATGGACTGCCGCTGCACCCTACATAAAACACAACTTATGCTTGATCTGCAATGTGCTCGGAGGCTCCGTATGGAGGCTGTGATGCAGTGTTTTATGTTGCATATGGACTGCCGCTGCACCCTACATAAAACACAACTTATGCTTGATCTGCAATGTGCTCGGAGGCTCCGTATGGAGGGTGTGATGCAGTGTTTTATGTTGCATATGGACTGCCGCTGCACCCTACATAAAACACAACTTATGCTTGATCTGCAATGTGCTCGGAGGCTCCGTATGGAGGGTGTGATGCAGTGTTTTAAGGGCTCCGTATAGCTCTGCATTGACATGATTGGTTGACGGTAGTTGGGGGTGGGAGGTCCTGTTGTATAAACACAACAGCTCTTTGCTCAACAGCTCTGTGCTGCTCTGCAAAGCGCAAGTATGAATGCCCTGACATCTGCAGAGGCCGTATCCCCATAAATGCTGCACAGCCAATGCAGACGTCATACTGACCATGTAGCACCTTTAACCCCGATCTCATGCAGTGGGTATAGTGCAGATACAATCTGTAGCCCTGTTCCACTTCAAATAGTTGTAGGTGTCAGTCCCTGTAATATAGCAACCATTGAAGGTATGGTAAGTGCAAAGACATATTAGATCAGTGATCACCAACAAGGAGGGAAATGGGTGAATAATACAAGTATGATGAGGTCCTTAGTAATAGGTTGTGGATTGTTATCTACAGTAGAACATTTCTACCTGCATCCTCCTGGGACACTGGAATATCTCCCAACTCCCCAATTATTCCTGTCAAGATGCTCACTTGGATAATAGTATGTGTCATTGACCATGTTGACACCAATATCCCGTTATTATTCAGGATACTCAAGTATTCTGCTTTTGAGTTGACGCATGAGGTCGTTTACAATAACCCCAAAAAGCTTGTAT
The DNA here is from genome assembly GCF_018296145.1 of Oncorhynchus tshawytscha. Lineage (NCBI taxonomy): Eukaryota > Metazoa > Chordata > Actinopteri > Salmoniformes > Salmonidae > Oncorhynchus > Oncorhynchus tshawytscha. Next base: position 3,803,616 of record NC_056456.1, read on the forward strand.
ACCGGTTATGAGAAGCTTGGATAAGATGCCTGGGATATACTGATCTTAGACGGGATACTGTGGCAGGTAAACATCTCATCCCATTTACTGTTGTTTGTTTCAGTCTGCGCAGGCTCAGTTTCACATATCATGGGTGTTGTGTGATAATGTTTTCATCTGATTGTCAAACAAATCACTTCAAAGATTAGGCTACCTGCATAGTTCGATCCACCATAATGCCATATAAATGTATTTTGCTTGTATGTCGTACTTGACCATACAGCCTACTGACTATTTTTACCACTCATTTAGACAACTTTCTGCTTATAATTTCCAACATGTGGTAGACCATATTATAATTTCCAATATTTGGGAGGCCATATTAGAGTTTCCAACATTTGGTAGGCCATTTGTTTGTCAACTACAGTTGGATACATGCAGTGATGTAAAGTACTTGAGTAAAAATACTTTCAAGTACTACTTAAGTAATTTTTGGGGGTATCTGTACTTTGGGGGTATCTGTAAAAATACTTTTACTTTTATTTCACTACATTCCAAAAGAAAATATTGTGCTTTTTACTCCATACATTTCCCTGACACCAAGTACTCATTACATTTTGAATGCTTAGCACGACAGGAAAATGGACCATGTCACGCACGAGAACACGTGGATATCCCTACTGCCTCTGATCTGGTGGACTCACTGAACAGAGAACATCCCCGGTCATCCCTACTGCCTCTGATCTGGTGGACTCACTAAACAGAGAACATCCCTGGTCATCCCTACTGCCTCTGATCTGGTGGACTCACTGAACAGAGAACATCCCTGGTCATCCCTACTGCCTCTGATCTGGTGGACTCACTGAACAGAGAACATCCCTGGTCATCCCTACTGCCTCTGATCTGGTGGACTCACTGAACAGAGAACATCCCTGGTCATCCCTACTGCCTCTGATCTGGAGGACTCACTAAACAGAGAACATCCCTGGTCATCCCTACTGCCTCTGATCTGGTGGACTCACTGAACAGAGAACATCCCTGGTCATCCCTACTGCCTCTGATCTGGTGGACTCACTAAACAGAGAACATCCCTGGTCATCCCTACTGCCTCTGATCTGGTGGACTCACTGAACAGAGAACATCCCTGGTCATCCCTACTGCCTCTGATCTGGTGGACTCACTGAACAGAGAACATCCCTGGTCATCCCTACTGCCTCTGATCTGGTGGACTCACTGAACAGAGAACATCCCTGGTCATCCCTACTGCCTCTGATCTGGAGGACTCACTAAACAGAGAACATCCCTGGTCATCCCTACTGCCTCTGATCTGGTGGACTCACTGAACAGAGAACATCCTGGTCATCCCTACTGCCTCTGATCTGGTGGACTCACTGAACAGAGAACATCCCTGGTCATCCCTACTGCCTCTGATCTGGTGGACTCACTGAACAGAGAACATCCCTGGTCATCCCTACTGCCTCTGATCTGGTGGACTCACTGAACAGAGAACATCCCTGGTCATCCCTACTGCCTCTGATCTGGTGGACTCACTAAACAGAGAACATCCCTGGTCATCCCTACTGCCTCTGATCTGGTGGACTCACTGAACAGAGAACATCCCTGGTCATCCCTACTGCCTCTGATCTGGTGGACTCACTAAACAGAGAACATCCCTGGTCATCCCTACTGCCTCTGATCTGAAGGACTCACGAAACAGAGAACATCCCTGGTCATTCCTACTGCATGTGATCTGGTGGACTCACTAAACAGAGAACATCCCTGGTCATCCCTACTGCCGCTGATCTGGTGGACTCACTAAACAGAGAACATCCCTGGTCATCCCTACTGCCTCTGATCTGGACTCACTAAACAGAGAACATCCCTGGTCATCCCTACTGCCTCTGATCTGGACTCACTAAACAGAGAACATCTCTGGTCATCCCTACCGCCTCTGATCTGGAGGACTCACTAAACAGAGAACATCCCTGGTCATCCCTACTGCCTCTGATCTGGACTCACTAAACAGAGAACATCTCTGGTCATCCCTACCGCCTCTGATCTGGAGGACTCACTAAACAGAGAACATCCCTGGTCATCCCTACTGCCTATGATCTGGAGGACTCACTAAACAAAGAACACGTGGTCATCCCTACTGCCTCTGATCTGGTGGACTCACTAAACAGAGAACATCCCTGGTCATCCCTACTGCATCTGATCTGGAGAACTCACTAAACAGAGAACATCCCTGGTCATCCCTACTGCATCTGATCTGGAGAACTCACTAAACAGAGAACATCCCTGGTCATCCCTACTGCATCTGACCTGGAGAACTCACTAAACAGAGAACATCCCTGGTCATCCCTACTGCATCTGATCTGGAGAACTCACTAAACAGAGAACATCCCTGGTCATCCCTACTGCATCTGATCTGGAGAACTCACTAAACAGAGAACATCCCTGGTCATCCCTACTGCATCTGATCTGGAGAACTCACTAAACAGAGAACATCCCTGGTCATCCCTACTGCATCTGATCTGGAGAACTCACTAAACAGAGAACATCCCTGGTCATCCCTACTGCATCTGATCTGGTGAACTCACTAAACAGAGAACATCCCTGGTCATCCCTACTGCATCTGATCTGGAGGACTCACTAAACAAAGAACACGTGGTCATCCCTACTGCCTCTGATCTGGAGGACTCACTAAACAGAGAACATCCCTGGTCATCCCTACTGCCTCTGATCTGGAGGACTCACTAAACAGAGAACATCCCTGGTCATCCCTACTGCATCTGATCTGGCAGACTCACTAAACAGAGAACATCCCTGGTCATCCCTACTGCATCTGATCTGGCAGACTCACTAAACAGAGAACATCCCTGGTCATCCCTACTGCCTCTGATCTGGAGGACTCACTAAACAGAGAACATCCCTGGTCATCCCTACTGCCTCTGATCTGGTGGACTCACTGAACAGAGAACATCCCTGGTCATCCCTACTGCCTCTGATCTGGTGGACTCACTGAACAGAGAACATCCCTGGTCATCCCTACTGCCTCTGATCTGGTGGACTCACTAAACAGAGAACATCCTGGTCATCCCTACTGCCTCTGATCTGGTGGACTCACTGAACAGAGAACATCCCTGGTCATCCCTACTGCCTCTGATCTGGTGGACTCACTGAACAGAGAACATCCCTGGTCATCCCTACTGCCTCTGATCTGGTGGACTCACTGAACAGAGAACATCCCTGGTCATCCCTACTGCCTCTGATCTGGTGGACTCACTGAACAGAGAACATCCCTGGTCATCCCTACTGCCTCTGATCTGGTGGACTCACTGAACAGAGAACATCCCTGGTCATCCCTACTGCCTCTGATCTGGTGGACTCACTGAACAGAGAACATCCCTGGTCATCCCTACTGCCTCTGATCTGGTGGACTCACTAAACAGAGAACATCCCTGGTCATCCCTACTGCCTCTGATCTGGTGGACTCACTGAACAGAGAACATCCCTGGTCATCCCTACTGCCTCTGATCTGGTGGACTCACTAAACAGAGAACATCCCTGGTCATCCCTACTGCCTCTGATCTGAAGGACTCACGAAACAGAGAACATCCCTGGTCATTCCTACTGCATGTGATCTGGTGGACTCACTAAACAGAGAACATCCCTGGTCATCCCTACTGCCGCTGATCTGGTGGACTCACTAAACAGAGAACATCCCTGGTCATCCCTACTGCCTCTGATCTGGACTCACTAAACAGAGAACATCCCTGGTCATCCCTACTGCCTCTGATCTGGACTCACTAAACAGAGAACATCTCTGGTCATCCCTACCGCCTCTGATCTGGAGGACTCACTAAACAGAGAACATCCCTGGTCATCCCTACTGCCTCTGATCTGGACTCACTAAACAGAGAACATCTCTGGTCATCCCTACCGCCTCTGATCTGGAGGACTCACTAAACAGAGAACATCCCTGGTCATCCCTACTGCCTATGATCTGGAGGACTCACTAAACAAAGAACACGTGGTCATCCCTACTGCCTCTGATCTGGTGGACTCACTAAACAGAGAACATCCCTGGTCATCCCTACTGCATCTGATCTGGAGAACTCACTAAACAGAGAACATCCCTGGTCATCCCTACTGCATCTGATCTGGAGAACTCACTAAACAGAGAACATCCCTGGTCATCCCTACTGCATCTGACCTGGAGAACTCACTAAACAGAGAACATCCCTGGTCATCCCTACTGCCTCTGATCTGGAGAACTCACTAAACAGAGAACATCCCTGGTCATCCCTACTGCATCTGATCTGGAGAACTCACTAAACAGAGAACATCCCTGGTCATCCCTACTGCATCTGATCTGGAGAACTCACTAAACAGAGAACATCCCTGGTCATCCCTACTGCATCTGATCTGGAGAACTCACTAAACAGAGAACATCCCTGGTCATCCCTACTGCATCTGATCTGGTGGACTCACTAAACAGAGAACATCCCTGGTCATCCCTACTGCATCTGATCTGGAGGACTCACTAAACAAAGAACACGTGGTCATCCCTACTGCCTCTGATCTGGAGGACTCACTAAACAGAGAACATCCCTGGTCATCCCTACTGCCTCTGATCTGGAGGACTCACTAAACAGAGAACATCCCTGGTCATCCCTACTGCATCTGATCTGGCAGACTCACTAAACAGAGAACATCCCTGGTCATCCCTACTGCCTATGATCTGGTGGACTCACTAAACAAAGAACACGTGGTCATCCCTACTGCCTCTGATCTGGCAGACTCACTAAACAGAGAACATCCCTGGTCATCCCTACTGCCTCTGATCTGGCAGACTCACTAAACAGAGAACATCCCTGGTCATCCCTACTGCCTCTGATCTGGCAGACTCACTAAACACAAACGTAGAATGTGTAAAATGATGTCTGAGTTTTGGAATGTGCCCCTGGCTATCCGGAAATGTTAAAAACAATAAAATGGTGCAGTCTGCTTTGCCTAATATAACGGATTTTAAGTGATTTATACTTTTACTTTTGATACTAAAGTATATTTTAGCAATTACATTTACTTTTGATACTTAATTTTGTTTAGAACCAAATAATTTTATACTTTTACTCAAGTAGTATTTTAATGGGTGACTTCCACTTTCACTTGAGTAACTTTCTACTAAGGTATCTAAACTTTTACTCAAGCAGTATTTTAATGGGTGACTTCCACTTTCACTTGAGTAACTTTCTACTAAGGTATCTAAACTTTTACTCCAGTATCACAAGTGGGTACTTTTTCCACCGCCGGATACATGCTGCTTCTCTTCTGTCATAACTTGTTGCTCTATAACACTAAATAAATTAGCGCTCACCAGAATATACACTTACATCGATAGAATGAATGCATTAGTAATCTAGTGGACACTTGTAAATTTGTCTGTTTCATTTAGGGACCGGGAGAAAATGCAATAACTCCAAAACAGTGGACGGATTGGTCCTGTGCAAAATGTCCAAATGTCATCAGTTTGATCGTTTTTAAGGAAATGAAATGCTGAGAAAATGATGAAACACGTTTTTGAATCGACTTCAGTTCGTTTTGGGTGCATATTTTATGTGGTTGAAATACTGTCTGCTTGCATAATAGATAGCACATTACACACGCTTTTTCTCAAGAAATGCTGGAAAAAGAATCTCCACTCCTGTTCCCAAGGCAAAATTTACATTTGTATCATTTTACTGTGAGAAATGCCTAATTCTGTAGGAGTAAATATTATATTAAGCTAGATTATTATATTAAGTAACATGTGAGAGGTTATAGGCCTATAGCCAGTGTCCATATTTCCGTTACTATTCCATTTATCCCATATGAACTCAAATGAGGAATATTATTTTTATTCAAGGGATACTCATAACAACCCTGACCACTGCTATCAAGGTGTTCCAGGAATTAGACAATGCCTTCACATAACAACCCTGACCACTGCTATCAAGGTGTTCCAGGAATTAGACAATGCCTTCACATAACAACCCTGACCAGATTTACAGATCCTATATCCACATTTTTATGTCGAGAGAGTAGGCTTCAATATGCACAAATAAGTAAAAATACATTTTTATGAATTGCCAACTTTGTGGTACAACTGTTTATTAGAAACAATGAATACGTAGCAAAATCAGGAGCCCATGTTGTATTATAACCATATAGAGTTAAAGTTTGTGTCTGAGCTGCTGTCTTGCTGTAATCGGGATATTTCCAACTAACCTTTACCTGGTGATACTTTCTTCGTTATTTGTTCAAAAGTTTCCAGTGTAATTAGGAAATGCCTGGAGTAGCGCACTTCTGTGTCTAGTTGCAAGTGGAACTAAAAAAAAAGAGAGAATATTCAGAAAAATATTATATCCACGTTTTGCATAGATTGAGAAACGCCTCTTGCACGTGTATAGATCTTTGTTTTGGACGCACTGTGTGACATGCTGTCAGCCGTGGCCACGTCGCATAGAAACGACTAGTTCCTGCAAAGATGTTGGGAAATGCAAGATGTCTGGCAGCTAAAATCGGGAGGCCACCTCTCACTCTGTGCAAAAAGTGGATTTAATATCTTTCTGAATATTCTCTGATTTTTTGGAGTACCACCGGCAACTGGACACTGACGTTTATAAGAGATACGTTTCTTCCAAATCAAGAACAAAGAAAGTATCGTCAAGAAAAATGGCGGTATGGAAGTACGGAGTACATTATTTCATACCCCATTACAAACTGTATGTAGCTGGTTGAATTAGTGGTCTGAACGGGAGACAGGCCTTTTGTCAACCAGGACCACTTCTCCACTGGAGACCACAGCATTCTGTATAGTCTTCCTCTGAGCAGCAGAAACATCTCTCCCTGAAAAACAACACGGAAACAGATAAGAACAGAACCTGGGCCACATTCACAATAACATCTGAACGTAGAAGTGTTGATCTCGGATCAGTTGTCTGTTAAATCATAACGATTAAGATTATGGACAGGGAGGATCTGATTGGAGATCAGCATTCCTACTCTGAGACACTTTAAATATGGGCCATGGTGCCCAAGCAAGGCCTTTATAAAGGGAGAACCACTACCTACTTTGCCTGTTGCATTTCGGTTCACAGGAGACCCCTGGAGTAGGGTAGCACACAGAGGTACTACAGTGGATGAAAATCTGTAAAGAGAGTACAGAATAAAATAAGTTAGTGAAAAGTAAATAGTATATCAAATGAAGTTTCTGTTATAAAAAAGCCAGCCAATTACCCGCTCTTTCTGGGGAGACCGAGTGTGATCCACAAAGGTGAACATCTCGAGGGTAAAGCGTTTGTAGTGGTTGGGGTACAGAAGGCCAGAGGAACGTTCCACAGGGACCATGGTGGTCAGGTAATTATCATTCGGGTAGGAACAACTGGAAGGTGAGAGAGGAGTAATAGATAGTTCATGTTGCAAAATCCAACCCTTCCTGTCCAAAGCACTTTAGTGCACAAAACATTAGGAACAACCGCTCTTTCCATGACATAGACTTATCCCAAATCAAATTGTATTGGTCACATACACATGGTTAGCAGATGTTAATGCGAGTGTAGGGAAATGCTTGTGCTTCTAGTTCCGACAATACAGTAATATCTAACAAGTAATCTAACAACAACTACCTTATACACAACAACTACCTTATACACACAAATGTAAAGGGATGAATAAGAATATGTACATATAAATATATGAATGAGTGATGGCCGTGCGGCATAGGCAAGATAGATGGTATAAATACAGTATATACATATGAGATGAGTAATGTAGGATATGTAAACATTACTAAAGTGGCGTTATTTAAAGTGACGAGTGGATCTTTATTAAGTCCATTTATTAAAGTGGTGATTTGAGTCTGTATGTTGCCAGCAGCCACTCAGTGTTAGTGGTGGCTGTTTAACAGTCTGATGGCCTTGAGATTGAAGCTGCTTTTCAGTCTCTCTGTCCCGGCTTTGAAGCACCTGTACTGACCTCGCCTTCTGGATGATAGCGGGGTGAACAAACAGTGGCTCGGGTGGTTGTTATCCTTGATGATCTTTTTGGCCTTCCTGTGACATTGTTGGTGCCCTGGAGGGCAGGTAGTTTGCCCCCGGTGATGAGTTGTGCAGACCTCACTACCCTCTGGAGAGCCTTACGGTTGAGGGCGGAGCAGTTGCCGTACCAGGCAGTGATACAGCCCGACAGGATGCTCTCGATTGTGCATCTGTAAAAGTTTGTGAGTGTTTTAGGTGACAAGTCAAATTTCTTCAGCCTCCTGCTGCGCCTTCTTCACGACGCTGTCTGTGTGGGTGGACCAATTCAGTTTGTCCGTGAAGTGTACGCCGAGGAACTTCCCACCTTCTCTGCTACTGTCCCGTCGATGTGGATGGAGAGGTGCTCCCTCTGCTGTTTCCTGAAGTCCACGATCATCTCCTTTGTTTTGTTGACGTTGTGTGTGAGGTTTTTTCCTGACACCACACTCTGAGGGCCCTCACCTCCTCCCTGTAGGCCGTCTCGTCGTTGTTGGTAATCAAGCCTACCACTGTAGTTTCGTCTGCAAATTTGATGATTGAGTTGGAGGCGTGCATGGCCATGCAGTCATAGGTGAACAGGGAGTACAGGAGAGGGCTGAGCACGCACCCTTGTCTGGCCCCAGTGTAGAGGATCAGCGGGGTGGAGATGCTGTTTCCTACCTTCACCACCTGGGGGTGGCCCGTCAAAGTCCAGGACCCAGTTGCACAGGGCGGGGTTGAGACCCAGGGTCTCGAGCTTAATGACGAGGGTACAATGGTGTTAAATGCTGAGCTGTACCAGGTGAATCCAGGTGAAAGCTATGATCCCTTATTGATGTCACCTGTTAAATCCACTTCAATCAGTGGAGATGGAGGGGATGGGACATGTCAAAGATGGATTTTTAAGTCTTAAAACAACTGAGACATGGATTGTGTATAGTTCCCTTCCATGGGTGAATGGACAAAGCAAAATGTTTAAGTGCCTTGGAACGGGATATAGTAGGTGCACCGGTTTTAGTTTGTCATGAACTGCAACGATGCTGGGTTTTTCACGCTCAACATTTGTGTATCAAGCTCCACCACCCGAAGGACATTCAGCCAACTTGACACAACTGTGGGAAGCATTGGAGTCAACATGGGCCAGCATCCCTGTTGAACGCTTTCGACACCATGCCGACGAATCGAGGCTGTTCTGAGGGCAAAAGGGGGTGCAAGTCAATATGAGGAAGGTGTTCCTAATGTTTTGTACACTCAGTGTATCTATAATAAAAAATACATATTGGTACATGATACCTTTGATGTCACATAACGAAGAGATCTCAAACATATTGTTCAAAATACATACAGTATTAGTAAAAAGAGCAAGTCGTATAATCAGGGAGAAGTAAGCATGGAAATGAGGTGGATAGTACTGTAGTTACTCTTCAATGATGAGATCCCACTGGGGCATGCTGACAGGGCTGGGGTCAGAGGTGGTCCAGCAGTGCTCCAGCATCAGGAACAGGTTGGGATCCTTCCTCTCCAGGATGCGAACCTCAACGTTCAAAGGCTGCCTCAAGACTTTAGTGATGGGGTACTCTTCCTCAGTGTAATACAATGTGAAGGATCTCGACTCTGGAAGTCAGACGGGATTGGAAAAACTTGTAAAAGTCAACAAAAAAATCATAATAAATCACTTAATTGCATTCAAATATTACAAATTGACACAGAACAAGCCTGAAATGAAATACACGTTACCGTCATTACACCCCTTGGTGTCGCATGTTCCTTTGGCCAGTCTCAGTTCCACTCTGAGGGGTCCCGGAGCAGCAACAGGAGCGGGTGCAGGAACAGTGTTCACCTCAGTAACCAGAGCCTCTACTGCAGTGGCAGAGTACTTACACTGGAACAGCAGCCTAGATAGGGAAAAACAAGCAGTGATACAATAGGGTCTTCAAGCATACTGTATCACTGCTTTATGGGCCAGATCGAAGTCCTTACACGCTCGTGACGTTCTGAATCGCCTCTGGGGAATCAATCAAGTCAATTCAATCTTACAGAGAGAAGACTCACTCAAAATGGCTGTCCCTGGTGATAGACCCTCGAGGTCCCACCCCCACGTTATAGGAAGATGCCATCCTGTTCTCGTAAACCACATAACCACTTTCCTCCTGCAGGGGAGAGTCCACAGTTAATACCGAGCCAGTGTATAACATTCATATTATCTCTACTCACCTTTATAGTGGTGCCACAGGCAGTGACAGGGAACTGGTATATGGCGAAGGCTGAAGTGATGCCAACAGGACTGCAGGGGCGGTCATTTCCCCCCAACAGACTGATGGAATCAATGTCTATTTTGGGCCAAGTGGAATCCCTGGCCACCACCACCACAAACTGAGCATCCCTGGTACACTGCACAGTCACTGGGGAAAGAGAGGAAAAAGTACATGTTTTGAGCATTACAATATTATCTGAGCATTACAAGACAGAAACAATATCAGACACTCACCTGCCTTCCCATAGTAGCACTGCTGTCCATTGAAGCAGCAGTAGATAGCCTGACATTGAGATGGAGTAATATCTGGGGTTCCACATTGCACTATATCCCGAACCGGTACTTGACATCTCTGATCTGGAGTTTGGGTTACTGCTGGCCACTGGGACTCTGGCCGCTGGGGAGTCTGCTGCTGTGGCCCCTGGATCACTGGCCTCTGAGGAGTCTGTTGCTGTGGCCACTGGGACTCTGGCCGCTGGGGAGTCTGCTGCTGTGGCCCCTGGATCACTGGCCTCTGAGGAGTCTGTTGCTGTGGCCACTGGGACTCTGGCCGCTGGGGAGTCTGCTGCTGTGGCCCCTGAATCACTGGCCTCTGAGGAGTCTGTTGCTGTGGCCACTGGGACTCTGGCCGCTGGGGAGTCTGCTGCTGTGGCCCCTGGATGACTGGCCTCTGAGGAGTCTGTTGCTGTGGCCACTGGGACTCTGGCCGCTGGGGAGTCTGCTGCTGTGGCCCCTGGATCACTGGCCTCTGAGGAGTCTGTTGCTGTGGCCACTGGGACTCTGGCCGCTGGGGAGTCTCTGCTGTGGCCCCTGAATCACTGGCCTCTGAGGAGTCTGCTGCTGTGGCCACTGGGACTCTGGCCGCTGGGGAGTCTGCTGCTGTGGCCCCTGGATCACTGGCCTCTGAGGAGTCTGTTGCTGTGGCCACTGGGACTCTGGCCGCTGGGGAGTCTGCTGCTGTGGCCCCTGGATCACTGGCCTCTGAGGAGTCTGCTGCTGTGGCCACTGGGACTCTGGCCGCTGGGGAGTCTGCTGCTGTGGCCCCTGGATCACTGGCCTCTGAGGAGTCTGTTGCTGTGGCCACTGGGACTCTGGCCGCTGGGGAGTCTGCTGCTGTGGCCCCTGTATCACTGGCCTCTGAGGAGTCTGCTGCTGTGGCCACTGGGACTCTGGCCGCTGGGGAGTCTGTTGCTGTGGCCCATGTGGCTCTTGCCTCTGGGGAGTCTGCTGCTGTGGCCACTGGGGCTCTGGTCTCTGGGGAGTCTGCTGCTGTGGCCACTGGGGCTCTGGTCTCTGGGGAGTCTGCTGCTGTGGCCACTTGGGCTCTGGTCTCTGAGCAGTCTGCTGCTGTGTCCCCTGGATCACTGTCCTCTGAGGAGTCTGCTGCTGTGGTCCCTGGATCACTGGTCTCTGGGAGTCTGCTGCTCTGGCCTCTGGTGATCTGGTCTCTGGGGAGTCTGTAGCTGTGGCCACTGGGGCTCATGCCTCTGGGGAGTCTGTAGCTGTGGCCCCTGGTGATCTGGCCTCTGAGGAGTCTGCTGCTGTGGCCTCTGAGGAGTCTGTAGCTGTGGCCACTGGGGCTCATGCCTCTGGGGAGTCTGTAGCTGTGGCCCCTGGTGATCTGGCCTCTGAGGAGTCTGCTGCTGTGGCCTCTGAGGAGTCTGCAGCTGTGGCCACTGGGGCTCTGGTCTCTGATGAGTCTGCTGCTGTGGCCTCTGAGGAGTCTGCAGCTGTGGCCACTGGTGCACTGGTCTCAGGGGATTCTGCAGCTGTGGCCCCTGGGGCTCTGGTCTCTGGGATGTCTGCTGCTGTGGCCTCTGGGGCTCTGGTCTCTGGGGAGTCTGCTGCTGTGGCCTCTGGGGCTCTGGTCTCTGGAGAGTCTGTAGTTGTGGTCCCTGGGGCTCTGGCCTCTGATGAGTCTGCAGCTGTGGCCTCTGGGGCTCTGGTCTCTGAGAAGTCTGCAGCTGTGGCATCTGGGGAGTCTGCAGCTGTGGCCTCTGGGTCTCTGGCCTCTGGAGAGTCTGTAGTTGGGGTCCCTGGGGCTCTGACCTCTGGTGAGTCTGCAGCTGTGGCCTCTGGGGCTCTGGTCTCTGGGGAGTCTGCAGCTGTGGCCCCTGGGGATCTGGTCTTTGGGGAGTCTGCAGCTGTTGCCACTGGGGCTCTGGCCATTGGGGCTGTCTAGGCGTGGAGGTTGTAATTTGGGGTTGGGGGTTGTTGTACGAAGGAAACCTCAAGTTAGGCTGTGCATCAGCACAACATGCGAACACTACCAACAACACAAACCCAAAGGAACACCACCTCACTGCCATACCTGCTCAAAAAGATATAAGCTATCTTCAATAATACAGGTATGTGCAATACTGCCTACACAACCTATACTGCCTAATACAGATTTATACCTGAGTATGATAGAATGCTAGAAACTGCCTCCTGTAAAACAAATCCCTTTCCAACCCTGTGCAATTAAATGGTCAGCACCGTATTTGCTAGACTAGAGTCAGTGGCATTATCAGTGGCATTATCTAGAAATAACCCCTAGTAGTTTGTGAAAATAAGAGCACAATACAAGTTGCAAAAATAGATCGCAACAAGGAAACAAAAACCAGCTTCAGTGCAGAAAAATTGTTCCACCTCCATTAGGAAGAACACAGCTTATATACCCTGAGATATATGATGTAATACATCACTATGTGTGTACGTGTTCCTGTGTGTCCTCAGTCCTTGTACTACGACCTTTAGCGAGACGCTGACACAAATTCCTATCATGTGCGAACACAGGGGTGCAACTTTGGTTTTATAAGTGGGGGGGACATAACTTTGCGTGTGTCTGGGGGTCCTCAAACTTTGGGGGGCATCTAAAGCTTATTTCCTGCATTTCTACACAAATATAATATGACCCTTCTAGCTGTCTCTATGTAGAACAACAAAAAGTAAGCAAAAAATGCCCACAGTCATCAAGCTAGGTAAGAGATTGTGTTTAAATATGCTTCATTAACATGACTGAACTAGATCTTTGATCATTTAATATTGTGCTGCACCTTCAACCAGTAGCCTAACAAATGAACAACTCTTACAAATAAAGTACCAAGACAACTTTTGATTGTCTTTATTTTAAGACTCCCTCTACATCCAATGTCAGCCAGACCGCCCAGCCAACCCTGTACACCCGATCGCCACCAGCCTAGTCAATAACTCAACTCTCTCCCCAACACAACTTCCTTCCCATCTCTTTTTATATGTCTCAAGGGAAAGTTTTAGAAAGCAAAGACCAAATAATAAAAACACATACACCTACACATTAATGCGCAGAAACACTACATCCTCCATATAATTCATATTATTGGCCTAATAGTACTGTTGTCACGCCCTGGTCAAAGTATTTTGTGTTCATCTTTATGTATTTGGTCAGGCCAGGGTGTGGCATGGGGTTTTTGTAATTGTGGTGTGTTTGTCTTGGGGTTTTGGTGGTGGTATTGGGATTGTAGCTTAGTGGGTTGTCTAGCAAAGTCTATGGCTGTCTGGAGTGGTTCTCAATCAGAGGCAGATGCTTATCGTTGTCTCTGATTGGGAACCATATTTAGGCAGCCATATTCTTTGAGTTTGTCGTGGGTGATTGTCCTTAGTGTCCTATGTGTACTCTCTGTTAGTTTGCACCAGTTAGGCTGTTTCGGTTTTGTTTATTGTTTTTTGTAAGTTCGTGTTTCTTTGTTGTATTAAACATGGATCGCAATCGACACGCTGCAGTTTGGTCCGACTCTCCTTCATCACCACTAGAAAACCGTTACAGAATCACCCACCAACCAAGGACCAAGCGGCGTGGTAAACAGAGGCAGCAGCAACAGCAGCAGCAGGAGAAGCGACAGGTGCAGCAGGAGCAACAGCAGCAGCAGCAAAGGCAGCAGCAGGAGCAAAGGCAGCAGCAGGAGAAGCAACAGAGGCAGCAGCAGCATTGGGAGAGGCTGCACTCTTTGGATAAATGGACTTGGGAGGAGATCCTTGACGGACAAGGACCCTGGGCAGAGCCATGGATGGAATTGGAGCTGTCGGCGAAGCAGAGTGCTGAGTCTGAGAGTGTGGAGGATGTATTGGACAGAGTAGAAAGAAAGGTGTGGGCTTGGCATAGCATGCACGGCATACCAGTGCCAGCACCACGCATCAGGCCTACAGTGCGTCCCACCTGTTCAGCGCTGCCGGAGCCTTTCTCCTCTACAGCGCTGCTGGAGTCTTCCGCCTGTTCAGCGCAGCCAGAGCCTTTCTCCTCTCCTGCGCGGCCGGAGTCTCCCGCCTGTTCAGCGCAGCCAGTCTACAAGGAGCTGCCAGTCTGTAAGGAGCTGCCAGTCTGTAAGGAGCTGCCAGTCTGTAAGGAGCTGCCAGTCTGTAAGGAGCTGCCGGTCTGTAAGGAGCTGCCGGTCTGCACGGAGCTGCCGGTCTGCACGGAGCTGCCGGTCTGCACGGAGCTGCCGGTCTGCACGGAGCTGCCGGTCTGCACGGAGCTGCCGGTCTGCACGGAGCTGCCGGTCTGCACGGAGCTGCCGGTCTGCACGGAGCTGTCAGTCTGCACGGAGCTGTCAGTCTGCACGGAGCTGCCAGTCTGCACGGAGCTGCCAGTCTGCACGGAGCTGCCAGTCTGCACAGAGCTGCCAGTCTGCATAGAGCCGCCAGAGCTGCCAGTCTGTAAGAAGCCGCCAGAACTGTCAGCCTACATGGAGCAGCCAGAGCTGTCAGTCTGCATGAAGCAGCCAGAGATGTCAGTCTGCATGGAGCAGCCAGTCTGCATGGAGCAGCCAGTCTGCAAGGAGCTGTCAGTCTGCAAGGAGCTGTCAGTCTGCAAGGAGCTGTCAGTCTGCAAGGAGCTGTCAGTCTGCACGGAGCTGCCAGTCTGCACGGAGCTGCCAGTCTGCACGGAGCTGCCAGTCTGCACGGAGCTACCAGTCTGCACGGAGCTACCAGTCTGCAAGGAGCTGCCAGTCTGTAAGGAGCTGCCAGTCTGCACGGAGCCGCCAGAGCTGTCAGCCTACATGGAGCAGCCAGAGCTGTCAGTCTGCATGAAGCAGCCAGAGATGTCAGTCTGCATAGAGCAGCCAGTCTGCATGGAGCAGCCAGTCTGCAAGGAGCTGTCAGTCTGCAAGGAGCTGTCAGTCTGCAAGGAGCTGTCAGTCTGCAAGGAGCTGTCAGTCTGCAAGGAGCTGTCAGTCTGCAAGGAGCTGTCAGTCTGCACGGAGCTGTCAGTCTGCAAGGAGCTGTCAGTCTGCAAGGAGCTGCCAGGCTGCAAGGAGCAGCCAGTCAGCACGGAGCCGACAGAGCTGTCAGTCTGTAAGAAGCCGCCAGAGCTGTCAGCCTATATGGAGCAGCTAGTGCTGCCAGTCTGCCCAGCGCCGCCAGTGCCCCCGTCTGCCCAGCGTCACCAGTCTGCCCAGCGCCGTCAGTCTGCCCAGCATCGCCAGTCTGCCCAGCGTCGCCAGTCTGCCCAGCGCCACCAGTCTGCCCAGCATCGCCAGTCTGCCCAGCATCGCCAGGCTGCCCAGCACTGCCAGTCTGCCTAGCGTCGCCAGTCTGCCCAGCGCCGCCAGGCTGCCCAGCGCCGCCAGATCTGCCAGTCAGCCAGACTCTTCCAGATCTGCCAGTCAGCCAGTCTCTTCCAGATCTGCCAGTCAGCCAGACTCTTCCAGATCTGCCAGTCAACCAGACTCTTCCAGATCTGCCAGTCAACCAGACCCTTCCAGATCTGCCAGTCAACCAGACTCTTCCAGATCTGCCAGTCAACCAGACTCTTCCAGATCTGCCAGTCAACCAGACTCTTCCAGATCTGCCAGTCAGCCAGACTCTTCCAGATCTGCCAGTCAGCCAGTCTCTTCCAGATCTCTTCCAGATCTGCCAGTCAGCCAGACTCTTCCAGATCTGCCAGTCAACCAGACTCTTCCAGATCTGCCAGTCAACCAGACCCTTCCAGATCTGCCAGTCAACCAGACTCTTCCAGATCTGCCAGTCAACCAGACTCTTCCAGATCTGCCAGTCAACCAGACTCTTCCAGATCTGCCAGTCAACCAGACTCTTCCAGATCTGCCAGTCAACCAGACTCTTCCAGATCTGCCAGTCAACCAGACTCTTCCAGATCTGCCAGTCAACCAGACTCTTCCAGATCTGCCAGTCAACCAGACTCTTCCAGATCTGCCAGTCAACCAGACTCTTCCAGATCTGCCAGTCAACCAGACTCTTCCAGATCCGCCAGTCAGCCGGGATCTGCCAGAACTGCCAGTCGGCCAGGATCCGCCAGTCAGCCAGGATCCGCCAGTCTGCCAGGATCAGTTAGATCCGCCATTCAGCCAGGATCCGCCAGTCTGCCAGGATCCGCCAGTCAGCCAGGATCCGCCAGTCAGCCAGGATCCGCCAGTCAGCCAGGATCCGCCAGTCCATGATCCGCCAGTCAGCCAGGATCCGCCAGTCTTTCAGGATCCGCCAGAAGTGCCAGTCAACCAGGATCCGCCAGTCAGCCAGGATCCGCTAGTCTGCCAGGATCCGCCAGTCTGCCAGGATCCGCCAGTCTGCCAGGATCCGCCAGAACTGCCAGTCTGCCAGGATCCGCCAGTCTGCCAGGATCCGCCAGAACTGCCAGTCGGCCAGGATCTGCCAGTCGGCCAGGATCTGCCAGTCGGCCAGGATCTGCCAGTCGGCCAGGATCTGCCAGTCGGCCAGGATCTGCCAGTCGGCCAGGATCTGCCAGTCGGCCAGGATCCGCCAGTCTGCCAGGATCAGTTAGATCCGCCAGTCTGCCAGGATCCGCCAGTCTGCCAGGATCCGCCAGTCTGCCAGGATCCGCCAGTCAGCCAGGATCCGCCAGTCAGCCAGGATCCGCCAGTCTCCCAGGACCCACCAGTCAGCCAGGATCCGCCAGAAGTGCCAGTCAGCCAGGATCTGCCGGAACCACCAGCCAGCCAGGATCTGGTAGATCCATCAACCTGCCTGAGCTTCCTCTCACTCCTGAGCTTCCTCTCACTCCTGAGCTTCCTCTCACTCCTGAGCTTCCTCTCACTCCTGAGCTTCCTCTCACTCCTGAGCTTTCTCTCACTCCCGAGCTTCCCCTCAGTCCCGAGCTGCCTCAGTCCCGAGCTGTCCTTCAGTCCCGATCTGCTCCTCAGTCCAGTGGGGTTCTGGGTGAGGACTACTAGGCCATGGTCGGCGGCGAGGGTGGACTATCCAGGGACGAAGGGAGAGGGGACTAAGACATTAAATGAGTGGGGTCCACGTCCCGCGCCCGAGCCGCCACCATGGACAGACGCCCACCCGGACCCTCCCTATTGTTTTGAGGTGCGTTCGGGAGTCCGCACCTTAGGGGGGTTCTGTCACGCCCTGGTCAAAGTATTTTGTGTTCATCTTTATGTATTTGGTCAGGCCAGGGTGTGGCATGGGGTTTTTGTAATTGTGGTGTGTTTGTCTTGGGGTTTTGGTGGTGGTATTGGGATTGTAGCTTAGTGGGTTGTCTAGCAAAGTCTATGGCTGTCTGGAGTGGTTCTCAATCAGAGGCAGATGCTTATCGTTGTCTCTGATTGGGAACCATATTTAGGCAGCCATATTCTTTGAGTTTGTCGTGGGTGATTGTCCTTAGTGTCCTATGTGTACTCTCTGTTAGTTTGCACCAGTTAGGCTGTTTCGGTTTTGTTTATTGTTTTTTGTAAGTTCGTGTTTCTTTGTTGTATTAAACATGGATCGCAATCGACACGCTGCAGTTTGGTCCGACTCTCCTTCATCACCACTAGAAAACCGTTACAACTGTAGAGATCTTTTTACTTGCACACAATAGAGCTGGGTCACTCCGTCCTGCCCCTAGGGGTCCACGACCCGGCAGCTCCTCAACCCAACACACCCCACTCACCCTTAGGATCTTAGTGAAACATTCATTATTGGTTTCAGGTGGGTAAGGCCAAGGCCAGCGTGACAACCAACATTCTATGGATGGTCTTAAACTGCAGTAATTTATGTCTGAGAATATATGAACATGACTGGGCATTCTAACAGATCTGTATCCATTCATCATCATCAATAGCGTCTCTCAGGTCTTCCTCATTTTTATTTTGCATGTTTTGTGTCATCGGGAAAAGCCTCTGTCAACCCTTGATGCAGTTTGGAAAGCAACTTTAGAGGTTTGTCAGACTGCCTTAAAATAGTTTCAATCTTTGAAGCTTCTTGCTTGTCCAGTGTATACTGCACAGAGAGAATTGTTGAACTGTGCATTCAGATAGTATTCAGACCTCTTGACTTTTTCTACATTTTGTTACATTACAGCCTTATTATAAAATTGATTCAATTATTTTTTCCCCTCATCAATCTACACACAATACCCCATAATGACATCACAATTACATCACAATACCCCATAATGACATCACAATACCCCAAACAGTTTTTGATCATTTTTATCAAATGTATCAAATTTAAAACTAAAATATGGCATTTACATAAGTATTCAGACCCTTTACTCAGTACTTTGCTGAAGCACCTTTGGCCGCGATTCTGAATATTTTCAGAATGCCTTCTATCTGCAAAAGTTCACCTCTGAGCCGTCAGACTGATCTTCCCTGGCTGTCTGACCCTGATGAGACCCCTGTTACCATCTGATCCTGCTCAGATGAGGCATGATAAAGAATGACCTTGGTGTACATTTATACATTATATTATCCAAGAGTATAAATTGTTTCATAATTCAAATGACCTTAATTCCCAGATCCCAGACTGATCCCAGACAGATCAATTCAAGAACTTTGTATCCATTCACTGGTTGTTATAATACACTGCAAAATTCACCTGAGCTCCAAAGACTGGTCTTCCCTGGCTGTCTAACCCTGCAGAGACTCCTGTCACCAGCTGATCCATCTGACATGATGAGCATAGTGTTGTGTACTGACGGTGCACCATGACAGTGAAGCATGCAGAGCTTTACATACCATGTCACTGAAAAGTAGGGAATTAGCTAGGGAAAAGGACAGATCAATAAGGTTACGTTGCTATACTGACTCATAAAAACTAAATAGTTTGGCCACTGGTTTCATTGTTTGATTCAGGTCTAGTGTGATTGAGACAAAATAATAGCTATAGCTAATGAGTACAGACATATCATTTGTTCATTCTACATGGTGATATCTTTTTGTCTATAAATGAATTATGCGAGAAATGGTGGTGGAAACACCTTTATGCTCAAATACCGACATAATAACCATCAGATCAATATAATAACCATCAGATCAATATAATAACCATCATATCAATATAATAACCATCATATCAATATAATAACCATCGTGTCAATGTAAAAACCATCATATCAATATAATAACCATCATATCAATATAATAACCATCATACCAATATAATAACCATCTTACCGATCTTATATTGGTATGATGGTTTTATATATTGATATGATGGTTATCATATCAATAAAATAACCATCATATCAATATAATAACCATCATATCAATATAATAACCATCATACCGATATAATAACCATCATATCAATATAATAACCATCATATCAATATAATAACCATCATATCAATATAATAACCATCATATCAATATAATAACCATCATATCAATATAATAACCATCATATCAATATAATAACCATCATATCAATATAATAACCATCATACCGATATAATAACCATCATATCAATATAATAACCATCGTATCAATATAATAACCATCATATCAATATAATAACCATCATACCAATATAATAACCATCATACCAATATAATAACCATCTTACCGATCTTATATTGGTATGATGGTTTTATATATTGATATGATGGTTATCATATCAATAAAATAACCATCATATCAATATAATAACCATCATATCAATATAATAACCATCATACCGATATAATAACCATCATATCAATATAATAACTATCATACCGGTATAATTACCATCATATAAAAAATATAAAAAAACATCATACCGATATAATAACCATCATATCAATATAATAAGCAGCATTTCAATATAATAACCATCATACCGATATAATAACCATCGTATCAATACAATAACCATCATACCGATACAATAACCATCAGACCAATACAATAACCATCAGACCAATATAATAACCATCATACCGATATAATAACCATCATATCAGAAAATAACCATCATATCAATATAATAACCATTATAGCCATCATATAAATGTAATAGCCATCATATCAATATAATAACCCTCATACCAATCTAATAACCATCATATCAATATAATAGCCATCATACCAATATAATAACCAATAATAATAATCATACCGGTATAATGAGGTCATACCAATATAATAACCATCATACTGATATAATAACCAGCATATCAGTATAATAACCATCATATTGACATAATAACCATCATATCAATATACTAACCATCATATCAATATAATAACCATCATACCAATATTATAACCATCTTACCGATCTTATATCGGTATGATGGTTTTATATCATTGATATGATGGTTATCATATCAATATAATAACCATCATACCAATATAATAACCATCATATCAATATGATAACCATCATAGCAATATAATAACCATCATACCAATATAATAACCATAGTACTGATATAATAACCGTCATGTAAAAAAAATAGCCATCAATATAATAACCATCCTATCAATATAATAACCATCATATCAATATAATACCCATCATACCAATATAATAGCCATCATATCAATATAATAACCATCATAACAATATAATAACCATCATATCGGTATAATAAGGTCATACCAATATAATAACCATCATATTGATATAATAACCAGCATATCAATATAATAACCATCATATCAATACAACACCCATCATACCGATCTAATAATCATCATATAAATATACTAACCATCATATCAATATAATAACTTATCATATCAATATAATAACCATCATACCGATCTAATAACCATCATATCAATATAATAACCATCATACCGATAAAATAGCCATCATATCAATATAATAACCATCATACCAATATAATTACCGTCATATCAAAAATATAACCATCATACCGATATAATAACCATCATATCAATATAATAACCATGATATCAATATAATAACCATCATATCAATATAATAACCATCATATCAATATAATAACCATCATGCCGATACAATAACCATCATACCGATACAATAACCATCATAACAATCATATAAATGTAATAACATCATATCAATATAATAACCATCATATAATCATATCAATATAATCACCAT